>NC_057796.1:42149193-42392697 GCF_018294505.1 Triticum aestivum
CCCCGACCCCGAAACAGCACCCCGACAGGGTCATATATTTGTGAATTATGAGTTAGGTCATATATTTTCGATTTTGTTATGAGAAACATCATATATAATTGTGTTGATCGGGTAGATTTAAACATCATATATATTTTTTGATTTTGTTATGAAAAACATCATATATTATTATTCATGTCAGTATTTTTTATGTTGTATTAATTTTGTTTACTCTTTGTCATGGCAGGTGTTGAAAGATGGTGGGCGCTGGTCCGGAGCGCTCCGAGGCCCCTTCTTCATCGGCGCGTGGTGGGAGGTCTTCCATTCCACCCGCGCAAATCCGCCGAGCATTGCTGGACAGTATGGCGACACCGCCGGGCCCTTCTTCGTCAACCGCGGTGCCCAGCAGGGGACGGGGAAAGGAAGGGAAGAAGAGAGGAGCTGGAGCACGTGGTCGAGGGAGAGGAGGTATGGTGACTGCTAGGGTACTTTCCTCGCCGCCACCCCCAGCTGTTTCACCCGAGCACGTGACTGCTAGGGTGCCTTCCTCGCCGCCACCCCCAGCTGTTTCACCCGAGCACGTGACTGCTAGGGTGGACTCGTCCGAGGAGGAGGCTACACGGACTCCGGTCCACGAGCCTTGGGTCCATGGGCCTTCGGCCCACGAGACCCCGGACGAGCACACGTCTGGATGGGGTACCTGGCCGGATCAGCCTGAGGGGCTGAGTGGCCATGCTAATGATGGCGGGGAGCCGACTGATATTGAGGAGGAGGGGGCACCGTCTACCAGCGTGGTTGTACATGGCTCCCGTCCGTGCCGGCGACCCGCGAGCAGAGGTGGTTGATTTTCCCTGATGGGGAGAGCTAAGTGCATTTAATATTTTTTGTACCTTCTGCACTCACGTTTCTTCAAATATCTAATGCGTTGGCCTTGTCATGCTGCAGGGGTTGGGACCACCATGAGAAGGTCCGCCAGCCCAACTCCGTCCTTGGAGTGCTTTGCCGGCAAAACTTCCTGGGGTTTGTCACGTTGCCTGGTGAGGGTCGGCTTCCAGAGCTTGGATTGAGCTGGAGCACTACTTGGCTACCCCGGTCCCGCCGGGTGAGATTATCGACGGTGTCTTGTGCGACACGAGGGCAGACGTGGTGATCAGAAAGTTATGGGTAATTTCTCCTTTACACAATTAAAAATCTTCAACTAGCTAGTTATTAATTGTACTAATCAATATTGTCTCATTTGATTGCAGACATTCTACAGGTGTGAGGAGGGATACGAGGAGGAGGCGGCAAATGTTATCGAGAACGTCTCCAAGTGCCTACTACATAACTTATGGCACGAGGCTCGGGTGCAGGCTGTTCGAGACTACTACGCCTTGCGTGGTATCAAGAAGCCCAAGCCGGCGTGCCGCGAGAAGTTCCTGAGTAAGGAGCAGTACATGAAGGTAATTCTTAAGGCCTTGTACTTACTTCCTTCATTTAGTAATTCATAGCCGTAGCGCTCAAGTTTCTATTTGCTAACTTAGGCGCCTCCGAGATGGTGTGCGGATCGGATGGATTGTTGGGAGGTGTTGGTCAATGAGTGGTGCTCAAAAGAATGGCTAGCCGTCCACAACGCGGCCAAGGACAAACGTGCCCAAATGGAAGGTGTGCCACACCATCAAGGCAGCTCCAACTCATATCAGTTTGGGCGGAACTGGGTATGTGGTTTGCTTCATGATTCATGCAATTCTTTCATCATGCTAGCTTGAGCCCTTTAATTACTAATTTACGTTGTTTCTCTCTTTCAGGCACGCTACAATAAGGCGGATAAGGTGCCAGAGGTGTACGACCTCTATGCCATGGCCCATACTGCCTCTTACAAGAAAGTCAAGGCATTCTCTCCGTCTGACCTCGATGATGCAAACAACTTCACCAACATCTCCTCCCACGACAAGCTCGTGAAATATAGAGATCAAGGGAAGGCGGGGAAAGGGGAGGACTTTAACCCGAGCCAGGGTCCCATTGATCCAGAGCTGGTGATGATAGCTGGTGGTGGGAGGTCCCATGGCTCGATAGCCATTGGAGATGGACTTATCCGTTGTCCTAGCACTCTCCCGGAGATCAAGGCGTGCCAGTCGAGATCCGCTCCTGAGATAAGGCCTCGTGAACGGCCAGTCCAACTCGCCTTCAAGGTTAGTTATACGTACTCAGCTATCTTTCTCCATTACATTGTGTGCGCTTCCATCAATGATTACAAATGCTAACGAGGAGTGGTGTTGCAGGCTGCTATACAGAGTGAGAGAGATAGAACGGAGAAACTTCTGTCGGAGGCGGCGGAGAGGCAGCGGGAGTTGGAGGAGAGGACGACAAAGATGTTGGAGGAGGAGAGGGCACGGAATGACATGCAGGCAAGGGAAATGTACGAGCTCCTTGTGGTAAGTTTCTTCTATTGATTAGCCAAAACAATATTGTAGTGTTTGTCTCATTACTAACTAGTATGACTGAGTCGTCAAAACCAAATATGTAGTCTGTGTGCGAGAAGTCCGGTCAGACCGCTCCGCCGATGCCAGAGATTGCTCCTGGGATGACGGTGAGTTTAATTTGAATGGACACTACTTGCTAGTCTTAACATTTGAGTGTCATCATGCTAACGAGACATTGGAAATGATCTTTGGTGCAGCGTAACTCCAAACAAGCATCGCACGATCCTTCTCCAACTACCGGCACGAGCCAGCCCGCTCCCACACCTCCATGATCACGGTAAGTTTCTCTAGTGTTTTGCTTAACAAATGCATAAAGACCTAGACTTAGCTTTATTTCCTCCTAAATGACTTAATAAGCTTACTGACCTCCAAAACCATCCATTTTACCTAAGTTAGCTCTAAAACGATCTATACTTAGCTTTGTTTCCTCCAAAATGACCAAAGTTAGCTCTATATGCTCAGTTAACTAGGTTTGCTCAATAATGACATGTACTTAGCTTACTTATGTCAAAAATGACATAATTAGCTTAGTTAGCTCATAAACGATCCATTTTACCTAAGTTAGTTCTAAAATGATCCATTTTACCTTAGTTAGCTCATAAACGGTCCATTTTACCTAAGTTAGCTCTAAAATGACCCATTTTACCTTACTTAGCTCATAAATGATCCATTTTACCCAAGTTAGCTCTAAAATGACCCATTTTACCTAGGTTAGCTCCAAAATGATCCATATTACCTAGGTTAGCTCTCAAATGATGCATTTTACCTAAGTTAGCTCATAAGCGATCCATTTCACCTAGGTTAGCTCATAAACGATCCATTTCACCTAAGTTAGCTCACAAACGATCAATTTCACCTAAATTAGCTCATAAATGTCATATATTCTTCTTCTTCTTCATTTTCTTCTTCTTGTTGTTCTTGTTCTTCTTCTAATCTTCTTCTTCTAACTTTCTTATTTCCCATTTTGCAGAATTCATTCGCTTCACGAAAGCTTGCATAGATGGAGTGCTTGTTTGGATGAACTATGTTTCTTTTGTATCGATGAACTATGCATGTATGGTAGGATGACACTATTGTAATATGTGTGGTTGGATGCATGTATGTGGAACTTGCTATGTATGGTTGATCGAACTATGCATGTATGATGAAATTATATGTGTTGGATATCTCATATGTTTGCTGTGAACTTCCCATGTGAAAAATATATATGTATCATCTATTTGCTGTGAAAATGGTTGGGTATAAGAAAAAACAGAAGGCAATGCAAGCACTTTGCGGTCTGCCACCGACGGCAACGGGCTCTGTGCCGTCCACGGCGGACGGCAAAGAAGCCACGTGGCAACCATCTGTGCTTCCTGGCAGCTGACACATTTGGTCAGTTTGCCTACAGTGGCAGACGGCAAAGGCTTGATGCTCTTTGCCGTCAGCCACGGACGGCAAAGACTGCCGTTAGCCACCTAACGGACTAACAGCGAATTTATTGCCGTCGGCTTTCTTTGCCGTCCGCCGCTGATGGCAAAGGCTCCTTTGCCGCCCGCGTCAGGAAGCAGACGGCAAAGAAGGTCTTTGTCGATCCTTTCTTTGCCGGCGCCTTTTGCCGTCCGCCTTCCATGCCTTTGTCGTCTGCCTTGGCAGACGGCAAAGTAGCTGATTCCTGTAGTGTGAGGCAGGGCCAGTGATTGACTTTATATCCGGCGTAGTCCACCGTTATGGTGTCCCGCACAGTATCATCACTAATAATGGCTCCAATTTTACAGCTGAAGAGGTGAAAACCTGGTGTGCTAAGCTGGGCATTAAACTCGACTACGCATCCGTATACCACCCTCAAACAAACGGCCAAGTCGAAAGGGCCAATGGTATGATCATGAGTGGCATTAAGCCCAGACTAGTGTGCTCTTTACGAGAATCAGACAAGCACTGGTTTGAGGAACTCGATTCCGTACTCTGGGGACTCCGGACCATGCCTAATCGAATGACCAGATACACACCCTTCTTTATGGTGTAAGGCGCAGAGGCCGGATTGCCCTGCGACATTATTCATTTCTCACCTAGAGTGCGCATGTACGAAGAGAGGAAAGCCGAATTAGATCGGCAGGATGACCTAGACGGACTCGAAGAGGAGTGCGTTGTTGCTAAAGCTCGTTCTGCATTTTATCAACAACAGGCCAGGCGCTACCAAAGCAGAGAAGTGCGGGATAAGACATACAATGTTAGAGAACTTGTTTTACAACTCCCGAAAAAGAAAAAGGACAAGCTCAAACCTAAATGGGAGGGCCCCTTAATCATAGATGAAGTCCTTACTGGAGGAGCCTATCGCCTTAGAAATGCAGCGGATAATTGCCTTGAGCCGAACCCATGGAACGCTGCCCGGCTCCGAAGATTCTACTTATAGTTCGGCCTTCTTAGGTTTCACTTTGATTAGTTTTTTTCCTTTTTTTCTCGTATTTTGCTTTTCCTTTTCCTTCTCAATGTATGTTCGGATCAACCGTATTATTCGGGGTACACATCTTTAAATGTATACACCCCACCATACATGGGGGCTTCTCTAACGAAAAGCTTATAGGCTTCCTTGTCCGTGTCGGTTGTTGCTATACAACTTTGCCATTTTATGCACCTCTATGACTTAAGTTTTTCCCAAGCTGGGTTGCCTCGCTCCTGTGTTTATACCCTACGTTCCCGATTGTTCGGCTAGGGTGTAAAGGCAGTACCTCTACGATTGTTACAACCGGGTTATCCGGATCTGTACCTCAGACGGGTGAAGCCGAAGGCTAGCGTTCTTAAGGGAATAATTGGTTGGCAAATAAGCGACGCACTGTTTTCTGGAACAAATATGGAATTGGCTGCCTGTAAAAGCCTAGGCATGCATAATTTAGTATGCCAACCCAAGGAAAGGAACCCCTAACAAAACTATTTTCCTTGGAAGATGTTTCTTACGTTAAACAGTAATATAACATAACTCCCCGAACACATTTTTGTCTGTTTGAGCAATATAACCAGATTGCCTGGTTTCCGAAGATACTAAACATTTCTTAGTTAAACATAGTATACGGAAACACTCCAACTTCTTGGTTCGGAGGTGGAAGCCGAAGGTCTGCGATGACAAAAAATTTACAAGTTCGGCGGGAGATAAGTTCGGTCATAAAGTATATTGATACATAGAATCGAACGCCTACTCTCTTTCTAGGCCATCTATAATGTTGTCCAGCTTACAATCTTCTTGTGAATATTTTGCTGCTATCATTACTTGGTCATATACCAAGTTTACAGGAATTTCCTTCCCATCCGGTCCCTAAGGTCCAACTCAGGCCATGTGATTCGAATCGAGTCCGTTGTAGCGTGTCTTCACCATGGCTGATGCCTCTCGCGCACCTTCCCAGCATGCGGACGTCTTCCATAGCTCGAATCAACAACGAGCACCCTTAAACAGGTCCGCCAACCCTTCCATACTCTCTGGAGGGACATCGGATGGCCATAAGGCTTTGGCCATATTCTTCATGGCTTTCCGGGCACGCTCGTGCAGCTTTGACAGTTCTTTTAGAACGTCGCTTTGAAGCCCGGACACTTCCTCTCCCTGACGGCCGGTTAACAGACCTATATGAACCGAATTATAACATCCCGTATTATATGATTATATCAGTACTTCGGATGGTTCAAGAGTCATACCGAATATGCCGCCCTTCAGCTTTTGGTTCTCCTGTTGTGCATCCAAGAGTTGAGCCTTTAAGCTCTTTATCTCCTTGGCCTGCTTCTTCAGTTCCTCTTCTAGTTTTTTTATCTTTTCCCCCGGTCAGCGGGGCACTCTTCATTTCTTCAAGCTCTGTGACAGCGGCATTTAGCTATGTCCGGCTTGCCTCGAGCTCCTGGGACAAGGCGTTGTTCTTCTCCTTAAGAACCTACGGCCATAAATGATCATCAAATCGGTTGGTTCCTACCGCTTTAAGTCTCGGGGGCTACTGGTATCTATATATTAAAAATTACGTAAATTCTCACCTGTATATCCTTTGAGAACATGCGAGCAACTCCAGTAAGTCCGTCCCGAGCAGCTCGGATATACGCGTCCACGGTGCCGAGAGCGGTAGACTCTTGCTCTTAAAAGGCCAGGGCGCGCAGGGCCTCTTTTAGGCGACGGTGATTCTTCGCGCTCTCCACCTCGGAGTTAGTGACAGACACCTCATCCGAATCTTCATGAGGTGGATGAGACGGCGCCACCCCTGTATGCGCCCTCGTCCTAGTTGACGAGTTCGGCATCGCATGGGCTGCGGCTCGCCTTGCTGGAATCTTTGGTACGGTTCGCCGTATACCTCTCCTGAGATGATAGAAGAAGGAGGAAAATGACGATTCGGCTTTATGCTCACACATGAAGTAACGAATATACCTCTTTGGTGATGGAGCATGCTCAGCGGCGCTCTCGGTCCCCTTTCGTTTTGCGCGCTCACCCCGCAAAGGAGCCGTTTTCCTTTTGACTGCCCGTACTTGGGTACGGCTCGCTGAGCGCTGATCTATGCAGCACGGTCCAGTGCGGAGGGTAAGTTGTGAGCAAAAGTGTTTCCCTTTTTAAATGATTTCCGAACACTTACCTTAATGAAGGGATAGAGATCGAGGTAATCGGCCATAATGGCTACCTCCGAGCCATCAAGGCTCGCCTGATAATAAACTCCGTCTTCAAATTCTATAAATATAACCGGATCCTCATGGAATCCGGGGTCTTCATGGCGAGCATGGTCCTCTGGTTGAGGAGGGGGGCAATAGATGTCCGCGACTACCTTCCTCCATGACTGTTTTGAAGCAACCAGAGTATTCGGTTAATGCATCCCAATAATAAAGAAGTAATGAATTACTAAACTTACCCATTCAATGGGGTTGTACATGGAGAAACCTTCCCGACAACTTAAACAGGCGAAGTCCTCTTCTTCCCCCTTATAAAGGTCTACCAGCATGGCAGCCAATGCGGCTTGGTTATCTGGACCCTCTCGCCTATAGCGCGACGCGTCGTCCTCCCCGTTGTAGTTCCATAAAGGAGCCACTCTGGATTGAAGAGGTTGGATGCATCGCTTTATTGCTATTGCCATGACTTCAATGATGGAGAGTCCAGAATGGGTCAGTAATCTGACCTTGCTAACAAACCTCATCACCTCCGCACTATCTTCTTGTACGGAGGACTTGGGGCGCCAGCTGAATAGCTTCTTCAAGGGAGCACTAGAGAATTCAGGAAGTCTGAGCCGGACAGGGTCCGGGAGAGGAACATCATCAATGTAAAACCATTCCGAAGACCATTGTCGGTGTCAAAACCGGCGGATCTCGGGTAGGGGGTCCCAAATTGTGCGTCTAGGATCGATGGTAACAAGAGACGGGGGACACAATTTTTACCCAGGTTCGGGCCCTCTCTATAGAGGTAATACCCTACTTCCTGCTTGATTGATCTTGATGAATATGAGTGTTACAAGAGTTGATCTACCATGAGATCGTAATGGCTAACCCCAGAAGTCTAGCCTATGAGTATATGGTCATGAATCTGTCCCTATCCGGACTATGCTCTCCGGTTTATATAGGCACCGGAGAGATCTAGGGTTACATGGAGTCGGTTACATCAACGGGAATCTACATAGTCGGTCGCCAAGCTTGCCTTCCATGCTAAGTAGAGTCCAATCCGGACACGGGTGCAGTCTTCGGTCTTCATGTCTTCACAGCCCATCAGCCCGGCCCAGTAGATAACAGGCCGGACGCCCGAGGACCCCTTAGTCCAGGACTCCCTCAGTAGCCCCTGAACCTGGCTTCAATGACGAGGAGTCCGGTGCGCAGATTGTCTTTGGCATTGCAAGGCGGGTTCCCCTTCTTCCGAACTCCAAGATAGTCTTCGGATGTAGTGAATATATCCAGGCCTGTGTATGTAATTGCAGAAAATACAATACTCCACGAGTCCAATCTGCTGACAACTGTTTATGACATTGCATCACGCCTACCCGGTTATTATTTCCAACTGTTGGCTAGCCCGTCGCCCCACGTCTCGGGGAGCGGTTTTATTGGCACGTCTTGTCAAAGCAGAGATCGTGTCCCCTTATTCACGGGATTTTCGATAATGCAGGTATGGGTAACCCAATCGTCCCCAGGGTATAACTCTTTGAGGGTAGGTAAGTTTTGAGACCCAGGAGGGGACGCTCGATATTCTGGGCCTTTATATAGGGACCCAAACTTGTCTTTCTCTTCCGCGCTTGCTTCTCCTTCAACCCCAACCACCTCGAGTTCTAGCCCTCGAGTTTCAATCACCACCAGCCCCAATCATGTCCGGGCCCAGCCATTCAGGCCGGTGGGTGGCCTCTTCTGTCACGGAGAAGGATATTGCGAAGCTCCGTGCGGCGAGGTATCTAACCCCAGAAATCCTTCATCGGCTTTCTGCCGAGGGGCAGGTTATTCCCACCCCCAAATCCGGCGAGAGGGTAGTATTTGTGTCCCACTTCCTCCATGGGTTAGGGTTCGCACTTAACCCCTTCGTCCGGGGACTCATGTGCTACTATGGGCTAGATTTTCACGATCTGGCCCCGGACACCGTTCTCCTCATCTCGACATTTATCGTCACGTGTGAGGCCTTCCTCCGGACTCCTCCGCACTTTGGTTTGTGGCTCAAGACTTTCGACGTGAGGCCGCGGGTGACAGAGGAGGAGCAGGCAGAGTGCGGCAGTGTTATAATAAGCAAGCTTGCCAGCGCGGTTTGGTTTGAAGGATCTTTCGCCGAGTCTTCCGACCTATGGCAGCAGGGGTGGTTTTATGTCAACGAGCCGCGGGGCTCCAAGTGGGCAGCTACGCCCGCATTCCGACCCGACCCTCCAACTCAGCTCGCTTCATGGATCAATAAAGGATTAGACTGGGGGTCCGCCAATGAGGTGCAGACTCTGCAAAGTCGCATCCGAAGCCTTACCGAGAAGGGCATCGAACTTGTGAACGTTGTTCAAGTAATGCTAGTCCGCCGGACCCTGCCATGTCAACGGTGGCCTCTCCATATGTGGGAGTTTAATCCAGAAGGGTGGCGGACTCTTCAGCACTTCTTCGGCACTACGCACGAAGGAATGTGGAAATTATATTTCGGGGAGCGAGAGCAATGGCCGAACACCACCAAAGACGTCGGCCTTGACTGCAATCATCCGGATACTCCAGTAAGTATTCGATCTCTGAACACCTTTCATTCAAGCATCTCTTGACAAGATAGTGAACGGCCCATCCTTATACAGGACTGGATAAAGAAAGCGGTGCTGATCTGGTGTCCGGCACCCCTTCCCGAAGACCCCGCGTCCGCCCTGCTGACGCGGATGTTAGCTCCGACACCGTACCAGGTGTCTGCAGAGGGGAGTGAGAGCAGGGAGCCCAAAGGAGATGCCCGCCCTGAGGACAATTCAGACTCTGTGTTCGGGGAAACCGAAACCCTTTTGCCTCGGGGCAAAGGTGTAGAGGGGGCCTTCCATAGAAAGAAGAGGGCCGCTTCCGGAGGTCAGGAGGGGAAACCTTCCAAGAAAGGGAAAACGCCATCGTCGGGCGGCTTGGGCTGGGCAAGCGATGTCGATGTAGAGCTTGATGATAAGGACGAACCTCTGGCCAGACCGTAAGTGACATAGGGTACTTTAACCATACCTCATTCCTTTCTTATTACTGAAGTAATCCTCCAACATATGTACGTCCTTGCAGGTTAACGCCTGGTGTTTCTCAATCGTCCTCCTCTTCTGGAGACCTTCTGCCGGAGACGATGGAGAGTGATACGCCTTCTCCGGCCTCTTCGCCCAATAGGGCGGATGATCTTGAGGTATTGTCCCGGAGGGCTCCTCCCAACCGGCAAGTAGCGCAGGAAACGAGGAAGGAGTTGCCCGAAGGTGGCGCCTCTGTCACTCAGGGTTCGGGGATAAAGAACGACGGCCCCGAACTATCCGGTTTACAGCCGGAGACGATTCTGGAGGCGGGTAAGCGGATTCCTTCAAAGGAGTGTCGTGCTCCGGCGGCGGTGTCCGAAGACCCAGGAGTGCCGGAGACGCTAACGGACATGCTGCGACGAGCGTTCGTTTCGGAAGAGCACCGTGCCTTAATGGTTACGGTGGTCGAAAAGGTTCTCTCCGCGAAGAGCGGGTTGAATGAGGTCTTTACGAGCCTTCTAAGAGGTTTTGAGGTTTGTGATGTAATGTTGTCAATTGAATAATATTGACAGAATGCACCTGTTGTGTAGGCAGTAGCCCCTGAGACTCGGATTGCCTTCCGAAGGAAGCAATTAGAGGATCAAAAAGATATGCTCAGGTACTAACCTTGATTTAATAATGAATACAGGTTGCCTCCCCTCCTGCGGCTACCCGAAATACGGAAGTGGCCGAGCTGCAGCGGAAGCTGGATGTTACGGAGGATGACATTGCATTGATCAACAGGCGTCTTGACGACTCGCAAGGTATATATTTCAAGCATTACTTACACCAATGTGCTTGTAATTTAAGCCTCACTCTGAAAAAAGGTTTATATGAAATTTGCATGAATGCAGATGGTGCCGCCGTCGTGGAAGCCCTTTGGGTGGAGCTAGCTCGGGCCAAGGAGCTGGCCCGGTTTAGTAATGCGGCTGCCGAAAAGGCATCGGTTGAGTTGAAAGCCGAACAAGCTGCGCAGCGCCAAGACAAGGACATGATGTCCACCATGGCGCGCGAGTTAAAGAATGCGGCTAGGCGCTGTAAACTTCTTGAGAAGGAAAATTAAGCCAAAACGGCTGAACTTGACAAGGACTTACGAGAGGCGAGAGAAGCGTAGTCTGAATCCAGAGCAGCCCGTGAGGAGATCCGGCAGGCTGGGGAGATTGTGGCTGGCAAGCCCTTTTTGCTACAGGCCAAGTTCGGCGATCCGAACTATGCTCAGCTTAACCAAGTATGGAGTTCTTCAGACAATTTGTTAGACTTGTTGAAGAGTTCTTTCGATGCGGGCGCAGTTTTACCATGCGCAAGAGGGATATGCAATGGAGAAGCTTTTCTGGTCACAATTTGGCGTGTCGAAGCGCCCTCTGTTGCTGAATGAACACATGTCCCAGTGGGCCGAGCTGATAGGATATCCGGCGCTGCCATGAAGGATGTCATAGTCCGGTTGTGGCTGACTAAACCTGTTCCGAGTAGTTACTTCGGCCTGGTGCAGCGGCTTGTTGACGCGGTGCCGCGTATCGACGCTGTGAAGCGGTCGGCATGCATTGAAGGTGCACGGATGGCCTTTGCCCGAGTGAAGACATTCTGGGGGAAAATGAAGGCCATCGATGTTGCGGCGAAGAGTCCACCCAAAGGCAAGGACCATCCGGAATCAGAGCATTATTTTGAAGACGTCCTAGAGGTCGCCCGCTTGATAGAGGGTCAATGCTCGAAAGACATAATGTTCGAGTGATTTGTGTAACTGACAACTTTATAGTTAATCTATTTATATTTTGCTCGAAAGCTTGAATTCCTCCTGTGCGGCCGTTTTTAGTATAATCTGAAAGTTTTCCACTCGTCGGCTTCAGCCCCCTCGTGGGAAGTACGGGGGTGTTCGGAAAAGCATTTAATCACTCTTTATCCAACGTCTTGGTCCATAAAGGAGGTTATAATGCGGCGAACCAGGCAATCGGACTATAGGGCGTTAACACTTTCACTTAGCCATAGGAGTTTTATGGTGGGGCTACGACATAGCCCCTGGTATGTATACGGCGCATAGTGCCTTACATATGTTGATCTAAAAAGATCCCTCGTGTGACACGGAGAATCGCTAAAGATTCAAATAAGTCGTCAAGTGGTTGACCAGCTCTCGCCGCATCATGACAGTCAGTTTTCGGCTTTCTCTACTGAGGTGGTCATCCGGTCTAGGCCGGGGCACAATCGCAGCAGTTCTCCCTTTACTACCCTAGCCGATAGAGCGGAACGTAGGGTAGCAAGCACAGGAGCCGGGCAACCCAACTATTGACCAAAGACAATGATTCGGAGCTGATGCATATAAGGCCAAACTTGCGATGCCGAAGTACGCTATATAGCTGTTCGGACTTTTATTGGCGACTCGTTTGTTCCCATACCGAGCCCCTGGCAAGTTATGCCGAGGCGCGTCTTGTAAGGCAGCCGTTACGGCCAAACTCATTGTAGAAAGAGCATGGAAAGATTAGTTCGGATAAAGTTTTCTGGGAGCGGAGCAATATGCCAATGAGGAATATAGATAAAGAGTAAAAACCACAACCCAGCTATTTGACATGCTCGGGGTTGGGGACAGAGGAAAAGGGCATAGTACAGGCTCAAAATAAAGAGTGTGGTCTACAAAAGCTTATTTTGGACCTCCTGTCGCACGTCTACGCCGCCCGTCCTCGGGGAGGGGAATCCTGAACTGAAGTGGCCCCTTAGGTGAGTGTATGGATCTGAACTCCGATAGAGTCCGTTGTAGATGCTGTCTTGTTGGTCACCTGTTTTTGAGTTATAATAAAGAAAAGTAAGGGAGACAGATAAAAAATGTTACGGGAATGCTTGCAGGGTTGTCCGTATTGTGCTTCCGCTGATGCCCATGGTATCTTGAGCGCGTAGTGATGTACGCGTGGCGTAAATCTTGCCAGTATGGTGGGTGGGTGGCGGAAGCCGAACTGCTATTTCCGTTCCGGGAGCGGTCGAACTTCGGAGGGAAACTGTTTCTGGCCCCTGATGTTCGGCTGGCGAGCTGCTCCGTCGTCTTTATCGCTCGATGGCCTCCTCCCCTTGTGCTCTGTGTTAAGCTTGCATGCCTACTTGAAGACCCAACAGTTTCTGTTGGTGTGATTAGCTGGCTTATCAGGGTGAGTGTGAATCTGACAAGGCCGGTCTAATATCCTGTCGAGGGCGGATGGTCCATCCTGGTTGGCCTTAAATGGCTTCTTCCGTTGACCGGGTTTCGGATTGTGAAATCCGGCGTTGACCGCTGTGTCACGTAATCTTTCATTATTGCTGCGACTGTTGTGTTCGTTTAGTCGTGGCTTGCCGTTGCCGTCTCGGATTTCGGAAGTGCACGGGTTGCTGGCGTTGTTGCTTTTACGAGCGAGCCAGTTGTCTTCTCCCGCACAAAAGCGAGTCATTAGAGCGGTAAGGGCTGTCATGGATTTAGGTCCTTCCTGGCCGAGGTGACGTGCTAGCCATTCATCCCGGACTCTATATTTGAAGGCCGCAAGGGCTTCCGCGTCCGGATAGTCGACAATTTGGTTCTTTTTGACTAAGAACCTAGTCCAGAGTTCCCTGGCTGACTCGCCGGGCTGTTGGACAATATGACTTAAGTCATCGGCATCTGGTGGCCGAACATATGTTCCTTGGAAGTTGTCACGAAAGGTGTCTTCCAAATCTTCCCAACTGCCAATAGAATTTTCCGGCAAACTGTTTAGCCAGTACCGTGCTGGCCCCTTAAGCTTGAGAGGCAAGTATTTAATGGCATGAAGGTCGTCTCCGCGAGCCAGGTGGATATGGAGGAGGTAATCATCAATCCATACTGTGGGATCTGTTGTTCCATCGTATGATGCGATGTTGATGGGTTTAAACCCGTCTGGAACTTCGTGCTCCATTACCTCGTTGGTGAAGCAAAGAGGGTGTGCGGCTCCTCTATGTTGGGCCACACTGTGAAGCACCTCCGTTGGATGCCGTTGGCGGCTTCGGGCGTGGTTGGCTCTGTTATGTCCGGCTAATCGGCCATCATCGCCGGTCGGGGCATATCCCCGCGATCTGTACGTCGATCTTGTCTGTCCTGCTCTGCCCACTAAGCTTTGGCGGATATCGCGATTGTTTTCCCGAACCGTCTTGTTATTGTTTTTACAGCCGGATTGGTTGGTATGGTGTTCTGCTTGGGCTGCTGTTTTATCCGGGCCGAACTGTGGTTGACCTGCCTCATTGTTTGATGATGGTACGGGCTCCAGCGCCTCGTCATCATGTGGAGGGAGCCACCTGCACTTGGGGTGGCTTTTGTCCGGACCACTAAGGCAGTATTCTTCGGTGGCCAGGACCTCGGTCCATTTATCATTGAGCAGATCTTGGCTTGCTTGAAGCTGCAGCTGCTTTATTCTTAGATTCCTTGCCATGGCTATTAGCCGACGTTTAAAGCGCTCCTGCTCGAGAGGTTCCTCGGGCACGATGAATTCCTCATTGCCGAGCCTCTCCTCTTCCTCGGAGAGTGGGAGATAAATACTATCCTCCGAGTCTTCATATGTGAATTGTTCATCGGGGCTATCTTGCCCGCTTTCCTGGTCCTCCTGTTGGGATCCTGTCTCGACAGGGTCTTCGTTGTCCGGAGTACTATCACCTCCGGTGCTAGTATTGTTTTCTCTTACGTGACATGACTGAGAGCGGTGCGGAGGGCGCCGGTGTTCGGACTGTGTACCAGGAGGTTTATCCTCAACTGGGTCCTCCTTGTCATCGTCGTTGGGTGTGTCTACCATACACACGTCATACCAGGAAGTGGTCGTCCCGCGTCTAGCGGGTAGCAAGCTCTGGTATTGCCCCTCATCGTCGTCCAGACTGTCGATGTCTTCGGAGTAGGGCTCAGGCATGTTGGTTGGGTCTTCAACGGTGGCTACGAAGTGGGTGGCGGGTGGGAAGCGAAATTCTCCATCATCCGCCGTAAGGTCGAACCGAACATAGTTCGGCGACGAGCCGTCTGCCAGGGATGGGTTTTTTAGTGAGTTTAGTAGGTCGCCTATGGGCGAGTGTTGGAAGATATCCGCGGCGCTGAACTTAAAGATCGATAGCCGATCGAGTTCGGTATCCGTGGGCTCGCAAGGTTCGGAACTCGATACCGGAGACGAGTCCGGGGTTCCGTTGATGCAAGTATCGTACGAAGTGGAATCTGCGTGCGGCTCCAACGCCGCCGAGTCGGTAGCCCCCGTGATGGGGTTGAGTTTCCCATCTTCAGATGACTTGATCTGCTCCGGATCTAAGGCCAGAGTCGTTGCAGGAGCTATCTCCTGGATGCGGCCCGAGGACAGGTTTAAGCCATGTTCATCGGGGCAAAGGGGAGCGGTTGTCGCTGTCTCAAATCCGTCGAAGATCAAGTCTCCACGGATGTCGGCGACGTAGTTCAAGCTTCCGAATCTGACCTGGTGGCCAGGGGCGTAGCTATCGATCTGCTCCAGCTGGCCGAGCGAGTTGGCCCGCAGTACGAAGCTGCCGAATACAAAGATCTGTCCGGGGAGGAAGGTTTCTCCTTGGACCACGTCATTACTGACGATTGATGGGGCCCTCAAACCTTTTGTCGACGGCACAGTGGAACTCTCAATGAAAGCACCAATGTCAGTGTCAAAACCGGCGGATCTCGGGTAGGGGGTCCCGAACTGTGCGTCTAGGATCGATGGTAATAGGAGACGGGGGACACAATGTTTACCCAGGTTCGGGCCCTCTCTATGGAGGTAATACCCTACTTCCTGCTTGATTGATCTTGATGAATATGAGTGTTACAAGAGTTGATCTACCACGAGATCGTAATGGCTAACCCTAGAAGTCTAGCCTATGAGTATATGGTCATGAATCCGTCCCTATCCGGACTATGCTGTCCGGTTTATATAGGCACCGGAGAGATCTAGGGTTACATGGAGTCGGTTACATCAACGGGAATCTACATAGTCGGTCGCCAAGCTTGCCTTCCACGCTAAGTAGAGTCCAATCCGGACACGGGTACAGTCTTCGGTCTTCATGTCTTCACAGCCCATCAGTCCAGTCCAGTAGATAACAGGCCGGACGCCCGAGGACCCCTTAGTCCAGGACTCCCTCAACCATTCTTCGGACCCCCTCTTCGGAGTCCCGACTGGGTAACTGGACCCAGCTATGCGCCATACTTCAGCGCCGCCCACTTCAAATATAGGCCCTCCGCCCTAGTGGCGGGGGACGAGGCAAAAGAACTTTTTCCATAGTTCGAAATGAGCCTCACAGCCTAAAAATAATTCACAGAGGGCGACAAAACCAGAAATATGCAGAATGGAACCTGGTGTGAGGTTTTGCAGCTGGATCCCGTAATATTCCAATAGACCCCTGAGGAAGGGGTGGATCGGGAATCCTACACCCCTCAGAAGGAACGAGATGAAGCACACCCTCTCCCCTTGGCTGGGATTGGGAAATTCTCTACCAATACACCATCGCCCGTGGAAGCTAATCCTGCCCGTATGGAGACTAGATCCGCGGGGGGAAGATACCCTTGCGTCTGGAGACGATTGAGCTGAAGATGGAATACAGAACAGCTTTGCCAATCCCCCTCTTGAGGGCCATGAGGACGCGAGGAGGAGCCAGGGGCACTAGCCATGGTTTTAGTTTTCCGTGGTTTGCTCTGTTGCTCTTTGGGTGATGTGAGATGGCGTTCAGGGATCTAACCTCGTTATATAAGTGCCGCCCGTGCCTATTAAAGGGGTTAAAAAGCAAAAAGATAATGGACCGTTAGCATTCGCTCAGACAGAAATCGAGGCGATGGCAGGAAGGAATCATAAAAGACTGGACACAGAAGCCGATGCCGGACTATCGTCAATCTGGAGTATGGTGGAGAACCCGCCTTGTGAAGCCGAAGACTTATATCCGCATACTACATCGTCACTGAAGGCAAGTTCGGGGGCTACTGAGGGAGTCCTGGATTCGGGGGTCCTCAGGTGTCTGGCTCAGGAGTATGGGCTGGACACCTGAGGACCCCTGAATCCAGGAATCCCTCACCTGCTAACAATGTTTTTATTTCCTCCAATCCAGCTGTAGCCGCATCCGTCCATTCAAAGTGTTCGGTGCGCTGGAGCAGTCTATAAAGTGGTAGCGCCTTTTCTCCCAATCTGGAGATGAAGCGGCTTAAGGCTGCCGTGCACACAGCTAGCTTTTGGACCTACTTTAGGTCTGTTGGCATTGTCAATTGTGACAGAGCTCGGATTTTAGCTGGGTTTTCTTCGATTCCTCTATTGGAAACAATGAACCCGAGTAGTTTCCCGGCTGGAACGCCGAAGACACATTTTTTCCGGATTGAGTCGTATGTCATATGTTCGGAGGTTGTCAAACGTGTGGCGTTGGTCGTCCACCAGTGATTCGATGTGCTTAGTCTTGATGACCGCGTCGTCCACGTATGCCTCTACTGTTTTGCCAATTTGTTATTCCAGACATGTTTGAACCATGCGTTGGTAAGTGGCGCCAGTGTTTTTGAGCTCGAAGGGCATAGTGTTGAAGCAAAAAGGCCCGTACGGGGTAATAAATGTTGTTGCGGCCTGGTCGGATTCCTTCATCTTAATCTGATGGTATCCGGAGTAGGCATCGAGGAAACACAATGAGTCGTGTCCTGCAGTCGCGTCAATAATTTGGTCAATGCGGGGCAACGGGAAGGGGTCCTTAGGGCAGGCCTTATTGAGGCCTTTGAAATTGACACAAAGGCGCCAGGATTTATCCTTCTTCGGCACCATGACCAGGTTGGCTAGCCAGTCCGGGTGTTTGATTTCTCTAATGAACCCGGCCTCGAGTAGTTTGGCTAGCTCTTCCCCCATAGCTTGCCGTTTGGGTTCAGAAAATCGCCGCAGCGTTTGCTTGACTGGTTTGAACCCCTTTATTATGTTGAGGCTATGTTCGGCCAGTCTGCGTGCAATTCCGGGCATGTCCGACGGGTGTCAGGCAAAGATGTCCCAATTTTCACACAGAAATGCTCGTAGGGCGGCGTCGACCGTCGGATCCAGCTGTGCTCCAATGGATGTTGTCTTGCTAGGATTCGTCGGGTGCACTTGAAATTTGACTATTTCGTCTGCTGGTTTGAAAGAGGTGGATTTGGACCTCTTGTCGAGGATTACATCGTCTTTGTCAACTGTGGAACGCGGGGTGGTTAACTCTTCGGCCGCGAGGGCCTCGGACAGTGCCTCGAGGGCCAAGGATGCAGTTTTGTTCTCGGCATAGAGTGCTATATCCCGACCGCTGGTGATAGTGATTACTCCGTTGGGCCCTGGCATTTTAAGCTTCATGTACCTGTAATGGGGTATGGCTTGGAAGCGTGCAAAGGCGTCCCGCCCCAAAAGGGCGTGATATTTGCTATTGAAAGGGGACACATGGAACAGCAACTCTTCGGACCTGTAGTTATCAGGCATGCCGAATACTACATCAAGTTTAATTTTCCCCAAGCATCGTGCTTCTCGACTGGGGACAATACCTTGAAAGGTGGTACTTCTTTGCTCAATGCAACTCTTGTCCATTTGCATTTTGTCGAGCGTATCTTCGTAGATGAGCTTAAGTCCGCTACCGCCATCCCTGAGCAGTTTGGTGAGTCGAAAGCCGTCCACAATTGGTTTTAGGACCAAGGCGGCTGGTGCTCGGACTGATCAGGCCCTTGGTTCGTCATCGGCGGCGAAAGTTATGGCCGTATCGCTCCACGGGTTTCTTGCGGTTACTTGGTTGACTTCGGTGAGGTCGCGGAGCGCCCGTTTGCGTCGATTATTTGAAGAGAAGGTCTCAAAGACCGTAAAGACGTTGAAATTGTCATCCTCCGAAGAATACTTCTCTGGAGTAGTACTGGTGAGGATGGCCTCACCGCTCTTAGCCACTTGCCGGAGTACCCAACATGCCCGAAGGCTATGCGTTGGTTCGGTGCTCGGCGTCATATGTATTTGACAGGGCTTGTCGAGTAGTTCGTCAAGGACGGTTCTATATCCCGTGAAGGGTTTGTTTTTCTTGTCAATTGGCTTGTGGTCGGATGCTTCGTAAGGGTGCATCTGTTTTGCCCATACGGCGGGTTGCTTAAAGGCAGGGGGTTCCCACACCGGGCTGTCTGGGCTTTCCAGGCGATTTCCATCGCGCAGTACTTCTGTACTATGTGTGCCAAATATATAAAGTGTTGTATACGGCGGCGGTTGAGGGCATTGGGAATTCCCTCGTCCGTATAGTTTTGGCAAAAAAAATGAAACCACGTCGTCATCGCAGCAATCTTTAATCTTGTTTTTAACAAGGAGGAATCTGGCCCAGAAGTGGTGGAAAGATTCCTGAGGTTGCTGTCATACATACATTAGGTCACATATGTCTGGAGGGCCTGAATTTCTTGGTGAATATTGACTGTGGTGGGTGGGCGGGCTAAAATCTGAATCCCGACCCACGGTTGGATCCGGAGTTTGAAGAATCTCCGAGGTCACCAGTTCAGGATCAGGAAGGTTCTGATGACTTCCGGCTCGATGCCTGATCCTATGTTCGGAGGACATGAAGTCTCTTCCCGAGGATGGGTATCCAGCTCGCTGGGCTCAGAAATCCAAACATAGCTGGTTCTTAACTTAGGGGAAGAAGCGTCCTCGGCTCGTTCCTCAACGACCGCTACCAAATGGGTGATCGGTGGGGACTTGATCTCCCTCTGGTCGGGTTTAAGCCCAATCCGATCATAGTCTCTTGCAACCCTCAGGGCGGCGATGCGATCTAGCAGCTCGTTCAAAGACGAGACATCTGTCGGATTCATCTTTTCGGAGTGCTCGAGGCTGATGCGGAGATGATGTTTGGCGATTGTGGGGGCCGCCGTTGGCTTAACGGCCGAGCGAGCGCCCATGGTAAAACCACCGAGCTAGAGGACATGTCCTGGAGTTAGGGTCCTCCCAGAAGTAATATCGTCATTAATGATAAGGCGAGCCATCGATCCCTCTATCGACAACACAAAGGAACTCTCAATGAAAGCACCAATGTCTGTGTCAAAACTGGCCGATCTCGGGTAGGGGGTCCCGAACTGTGCGTCTGAGGATCGAAGGTAACAAGGGACAAAGGGGACACGATGTTTACCTAGGTTCGGGCCCTCTTAATGGAGGTAAAACCCTATGTCCTACTTGATTGTCTTTGATGAGTATAGGGGTTACAAGAGTTGATCTACCTCGAGATCGTGATGGCTAAACCCTAGTTGTATAGCCTATGTGAATTCTGATAGCCTCTATGGACTAAACCCTCCAGTTTATATACACACAGGAGGGGCCTAGGGTTGTACAGAGTCGGTTCGTGCAAGAAGGAAATTACATATCCGGACACCAATCTTGCCGTCCACGCATAGGAGAGTCCTACTCGGACAAGGGGGAGAACCTTCTGCTTTGTATCTTCACGGTCCATTAGTCTGGCCAACATCCAGTAACCCGGACACCCGAGGACCCCCTAATCCAGGACTCCCTCACCCGGGTCTCTTCTTTATCATATTTGCCTTCGAGATCTATTTTTATTTGCTTTTATTTTCAGATCTATTAATCCAAAAACCCAAAAATACCTCGCTGAAATTTTATATTATTTATTTTATCTCACGTTCCCGTGAGATCTATTTATCCAATCTACTACAAATTTATCTATCTTTTTACCCAGGAGGGATTGACAACCCCTCTTTTACGTCGGGTTGCAAGTATTTGTTCTTTGTGTGCAGGTACCGTTTACATAGTGTTGCATGGTTCTCCTACTAGTTCGATAACCTTGGTCTCATCACTGAGGGAAATACCTACCATAGTTGTGCTGCATCATCCCTTCCTCTTTGGGGAAATACCGACGTAGTTCAAGCCGCATTAAAAGGAATTTCTGGCGCCGTTGCCAGGGAGACATCATCAACATCTATCAGGTTCCTAATCACAAATATCATATCCTTACAATTTACATTATTTTCCATTTGCCTCGCGTTTTCATCTCCCCCACTTCACAAAAATTTGCCGTTTTATTCGCCCTCTTTTTTGTTCGTCGTTTTCTCGTCAGATCTGTTTTTCGTGTGCAATTTTGTTTGTCACTTTTTGTCATTATGGATAGTTCTTCCTCTATTACGTGCACCCCCGAGAACGAGGTTCTTAACTTCAAGCGAAGGGGAGGGAAGAATTTAAAAGATGCTTGGTATAGGATTTGCAATGCTCATAATAGATCTATTCGTAAGCAATCTACCGCTGTTCTTCTTCGTTGTTTTTATGTGGGAATCACCACCTGGTATAGATTCGTCCTTGATACGGTTACCGGTGGAAATTTCTTGATGTGTCCTTCTCTATATGCTTTTAATGCCATGGAGAATTTAGTGGGTTCACCACCTCTTATGATTAATGAAACGACTTTAACTCTCAAGCATGTTATGGAAAGGCTTGATGCTATTGAAAAGAAAATGCTCACTGAAGAAAATATTGAAAAATTAGATAAAAGGATGCACAATCTTGATAATAGAATCGGGTCAAAAGCGGGAGATGCTCTTAAATTAATAAAAGAAAAAGAACCCGCATTCAATGAAAGAATAGAGGAGAGCACCGCTGGAATTGATAAGTTGGAAGAATTTTTTAGTAATTTAACCACGGCCTTTTCTTTAGCTAAAACTATTGAAAAAACTCTAGCAAAAATTAGCAAGATTACTCAAGTCACTAAAAACAAGGGTGCAACTTCTAATAGTAACAAAGAAGATCTTGAGATGATTAGTATTCACCCGGATTTTGTTGAAGTGATAAGAGACCCTACATGCAAGAAGAAATTCTTCAAACTTGTTCCTAGGAGTATTGTTATTGAAAATGTGTATGCTAAATCTTTGAAGAATTATATGTGCTTGATTGAGGAGTTGGAAAACAAAGACAACAATACTTGAATCTTTGCTTTATGCCTAGCTAGGGGCGTAAAACGATAGCGCTTGTTGGGAGGCAACCCAATGAATAAAATTTATTTTTGCCTTTTTCTTTCTGTTCTTGAGTGTTTAAACAATTATGCCTCTGTTATGATTGTGTTTTTTATGTTTTAATTAGTGTTTGTTCCAAGTAAAGCCTTTGGGATCATGTTGGGTGATAGTTGATTTGATCTTGTTGGAAAACAGAAACTTTTGCGTCCAGTAAAACAATTTTCAAAAATCATAGAATTGACCAAAGCTTCTGAATTGTTTACACAAGATTGATATACAAATTTCCTACATCGTCCTAATTTTCAGAATTTTTGGAGTTACAAAAGTACACGAAGTTTTCATATTGCTATAGACGGTTCTGTTTCTGACAGGTTCTGTTTTCTTTGCGTTGTGTGCTTATTTTGATGAATCTATGGACTCTATCGGGGGGTATGAGCCATAGCAAAGTTGGAATATAGTAGATATAATGCAAGATAAAATATGAATGGGTTTGCAACAGTACTTAGAGTAGTAATTTGCTATGTTATACTAATGGATCTCACGAAGGTTTTGTTAAGTTTTGTGTGATTGAAGTTTTCAAGTTTTGGGTGATATCACGATGGATGAAGGAATAAGGAGTAAGAAGAGCCTAAGCTTGGGGATTCCCCATGGTATCCCAAGCTATTATCTAAAAGAGAAGCAAGAAACTAAGCTCGGGGATGCCCCCGAGTGGCATCCCCTCTTTCTTCTAACGACCATCGGTATTTTACTTGGAGCTATATTTTTATTCGTCACATATCATGAGTTTTTCTTGGAGCATCTTGTATTATGTGAGTCTTTGCTTGTTTTGTTTCTAATTTTGTGTCATATATCCTTGCTAGGCACACCTATTTGAGAGAGCGAAAAAAATTCTATGATTTGTTAGAATTGCTCTCTATGCTTCACTTAAATCTTTTTGAGCTATGGAATTGCTCTAGTGCTTCACTTATATCTTTTTTAGCATGGTGTGCTTTAGTATTTTTAAAGAAATGCTCTCATTCTTCACTTAGATTTATTTGAGAGTTAGTAATTTTTTTAAGAAACTCTCTCATGCGTCACTTAAATTATTTTGAGAGAAGAAACTTTTTATGCTCATGGTCTTCACTTAGTTTGTTTGAGCTATCAAAAGCAACATATGAAATCAGTCCCAAAGTGATAGATATTCAAGAGGGATATAATAAAAACTTTCATGAAGATCATTGGACAAAGTAAACTCGATTCTTTGTAATAGTTTTGCGATATGATGATATAATATGTGAGTCATGTTGATGAGTAATTATGCTTTAGTAAGAATATTGGTGTTAAGGTTTGTGATTCGCTATGCAAGCACAAAAGTCAATAGTTATGCAATGAAATTACATCCTACTTGTGGTGCATTATTCGGTGTTAGTTATGCTTAATGCTCGCTTATGAGATTTTTCATTTCTTGGTTGGTTTCTTCTCAATCTTTTGCTAGCCTTCACTTGTACTAAGTGGGATCACTACTTGTGCATCCAAAATCCTTAAACCCAGTTTTTGCCATATGAGTCCACTATACCTACCTATATGTGGTATTCTTTTGCCGTTCTAAACAAATTTGTATGTGTCATCTCTAATCTTCAAAATAAATTTCCTTTTTGTGTGCTCGTACCGCTCATGAAACGGTAGGGGGTGGCTGATATTTTTCCATGCTAGATGTGTTATTATCAAGATGAGTGTTTATTCACTTGTCATTGCACAAGAGTACAGCAAAGGTATTAGGGATGCCTAGCCCCGAAATGAAAAATGAATTTACTTTATGTTGTCAAATAATAAATTCCTTGGAAAGTGTTGGTATGGACAGTACCCGTGGATTCGGTTAGCCGTGGAATGTGAAAGAATGGTGGAAAAAGTAATAAACTTTATTTTCCGTTTGGGAACTGCCTATGATATATGTAGCATGGAAAGTATTGGGAACTACTTGATAGTTTTCGTTAACAGGAAAGGCATGCCACCCAAAATGTTTTATCTCTATCTTTTTCGCTTCGAGCGATGTCACCTCCACAAATCCCTACTTCCCTCTACGAAGGGCCTTTCTATTTACTTTATGCAATTTTTATTTTTAATTTAAGTCTCCACCTTCTCTTATAAAGCACCAACTAAGGGGCACTATGATTGTACTTGAGCATTGGGTGTAGCTAATATGCGAGTGTGTTTCATGAATGGATCAATGATTGAGCATAATGGGCTGCGGATAACTTGCTTTAGTGTTGATATTTTGAAAGTCATGGTTGCTTGTTGATATGCTTGAGTATTGAAACTTCATGCCAAAACTAGACTATTGCTTTGAATCATATAAAAGTCCAAATGTCCATGCTACAAATGAAAGCAATATGTGATGAACATGTTAGGCGGCATTCCACATCAAAAATTCTATTTTTATCATTTACCTACTCGAGGACGAGCAGGAATTAAGCTTGGGGATGCTGATACATTGCCAAGGTATCTATAATTTTTGATTGTTCCGTGTTGTTATATTATCATTCTTGGATGTTTTACAATCATTTTATAGAACTTTATATCATTTTTTGGGACTAACATATTGACATAGTGCCCAGTGCCAGTTGCTATATTTTACTTGTTTTTTCACTTCGCAGAAAATCAATACCAAACGGAGTCCAAACGCAGCGAAACTTTTTGGAGATTTTTTCGGGAACAGAAGACACAAGTTGGGCCAAGGAAGTACCAGAGGGGGCTCCAAGAGGAGCACAACCCACCTGGGCGCGCCTAGGGGCCCAGGTGTGCCCTGGTGGGTTGTGCCCACCTCGGCCGCCTTCCGCACCGCCTCTTTGCTCTATAAATACCCCAAAAATCCAAAAACCCTAGTGGAGTCGACGAAACACAATTCCAGCCATCGCAAGTTCCAGAAACACCAGATCCAATCTAGAGACCATCACGGAGGGGTTCATCATCCTCATTGGTTCCTCTCCGATGATGCGTGAGTAGTTCATTGTAGACCTACGGGTCTGTAGTTAGTAGCTAGATGGCTTCCTCCCTCTTTTTTGATTCTCAATACAATGGTCTCTTGGAGATCTATTTGATGTAACTCTTTTTCGGTGTGTTTGTTGGGATCCGATGAACTTTGATTTTATGATCAAATCTGTTTTATCCATGAAAGTTATTTGAGTTTTGATCTCTTATATGCATGATTGCTTATAGCCTCGTATTTCTTCTTCGAATCTTTGGTTTAGTTAGGCCGACTAGGTCGATTTTTCTTGCCATGGGAAGAGGTGCTTTGTGATGGGTTCGATCTTAAGGTGCTCAATCCCAGTGACAGAAGGGGACATGACACGTATGTATCATTGCTATTAAGGATAACAAGATGGGGTCTATTCCTGCATGAATAGATCTTGTCTACACCATGTCATCATTCTTATTGCATTACTCTGTTTTTCCATGAACTTAATACACTAGATGCATGCTGGATAGCGGTCGATGTGTGGAGTAATAGTAGTAGATGCAGGCAGGAGTCGATCTACTAATCTTGGATGTGATGCCTATATAATGATCATTGCCTGGATATCGTCAAAATTATTTGAAGTTCTATCAATTGCCCAACAGTAATTTGTTCACCCGCCGTATGCTATTTTTCTCGAGAGAAGCCACTAGTGAAATCTACGGCCCCCGGGTCTCTTCTTTATCATATTTGCCTTTGAGATCTATTTTTATTTGCTTTTATTTTCAGATCTATTAATCCAAAAACACAAAAATACCTTGCTGCAATTTTATATTATTTATTTTATCTCGCGTTCCCCGAGATCTATTTATCCAATCTACTACAGATTTATCTATATTTTTACCTGAGAGGAATTGACAACCCCTCTTTTACGTCGGGTTGCAAGTATTTGTTCTTTGTGTGCAGGTACTATTTACATAGTGTTGCGTGGTTCTCCCACTGGTTCGATAACCTTGGTCTCACCACTGAGGGAAATACCTACCGTAGTTGTGCTGCATCATCCCTTCCTCTTTGGGGAAATACCGACGTAGTTCAAGCCACATCAAGTAGCACCATGTTCTTATTGATAGAGAGTCTCCTATTTTGTCACTTTCATATATTACTAGTGGGAATTTTTCATTATAGAACTTGGCTTGTATATTAGAATAATGGGCTTCCTCAATTGCCCTAGGTCTTCGTGAGCAAGCAAGTTGGATGCACACCCACTTAGTTTTCTTTTTGAGCTTTCATGCACTTATAGCTATAGTGCATCCGTTGCATGGCAATCCCTACTCCTTGCATTGATATCAATTGAATGGCATCTCCATAGCCCATTGATTAGCCTCGTCAATATGAGACTTTCTCCTTTTTTTCTTCTCCATACATCCTCCACCATCATATGCTATTCCACCCATAGTGATATATCCATGGCTCATGCTCATGTATTGCGTGCGAGTTAAAAAAGCTAAAGCGCGTTAAAAGTATGAACCAATTGCTTGGCTTGTCATCGGGGTTGTGCATGATGAATACTTTGTGTTAATAAGATAGAGCATGATAAGATTATATGATTTTGTAGGGATAGCTTTCCTTAGCCATGATATTTTGAGAATACATGATTGCTTTTTAGTATGCTTGAAGTATTATTGTTTTTATGTCAATATTAAACTTTTGTTTTGAATCTTATGGATCTGAATATTCATGCCACATTAAGAAAGATTATATGATAAACATGTTAGGTAGCATTCCACATCAAAAAAAATTGTCTTTACCATTTACCTACTCGAGGACGAGCAGAAATTAAGCTTGGGGATGCTTGATACGTGATGCGGCTTGAAACTGCGTCGGTTTTTCCCAAAAGAGGAAGGGATGATGCAGTACAACTATGGTAGGTATTTCCCTCAGTTATGAAACCAAGGTTATCAATCCAGTAGGAGAATCAAGCAACAATATGTAAACGGTACCTGCACATAAAGAACAAATACTTGCAACCTGACGCGTAAGAGGGGTTGTCAATCCCTCCACGGTAAATTGTATGAGATTGGATAAATAGATCTGGAAATAACACAAAATAAAGTAAGTAAATAAAAAGTGCAGCAACGTATTTTTGGGTTTTTGGAAATATAGATCTGAAAACAATATGATAAAATATAGACCCGGGGGCCGTAGATTTCACTAGTGGCTTTTCTCGAGAAAATAGCATACGGTGGGTAAACAAATTACTGTTGGGCAATTGATAGAAGATCAAATAATTATGACAATATCCAAGACAATGATCATGTATATAGGCATCACGTCCAAGATTAGTAGACTGAATCCTGCCTGCATCTACTACTATTACTCCAGACATCGACCGCTATCCAGCATGCATCTAGTGTATTAAGTTCATGGAGAAACGGAGTAATGCAATAAGAACAATGACATGATGTAGACAAGATCTATTCATGTAGGAATAGACCCCATCTTTTTATCCTCAATAGCAACAATACATACGTGCCTCGCTACCCCTTCTGTCACTGGGTGAGGACACCGCAAGATCGAACCCATCACAAAGCACCTCTTCCCATTGCAAGAAAAATCGATCTAGTCAGCCCAACTAAACCAAAGATTCGGAGAAGAAATACGAGACTATAAATAATCATGCATATAAGAGATCAAAGAAAACTCAAATAATATTCATGGATATAGATTTGATCATAAAATTGAACTTCATTGGATCCCAACAAGGAGAACATTGTATTGAGAACCAAAAAGAGAGAAGAAGCCATCTAGCTACTGCCTATGGACCCGTAGGTCTATGGTGAACTACTCATGCATCATCGGAGGAGCACCAATGAGGATGATGAACCCCTCCATGATCGTTTTCCCCTTCGGCAGAGTGCCGAAATAGGGCTCTAGATTGGATATCATGGTTCTGGAACTTGTGGCGGCTGGAATTGTGTTTCGATCGCTCCCATAGGGTTTATGGAATATTGGGGTATTTATAGAGCTAAGAGGCGGTGGAGGAGACCTCCATGGGCCGCACCACCCATCAAGGCGAGCCAAGGGCCTCTGGCGCGCCCTGGTGGGTGGTGGGCCCCATGGGCCTCCCACCAGGTGCTTCCTTGGCTCCCAAGTTTCCTTCTGGTCCAAAAAAATCTCCAAAAAGTTTTGTGGCATTTGGACTTCGTTTGGTACTGGTATTCTGTGTAGTAAAAAACAAGCAAAAAACCACAACTGGCACTAGGCACTATGTCAATAGGTTAGTCCAAAAAAATGATATAAAGTTGCTATATAATGATTGTAAAACATCCAAGAATGATACTATAACAGCATGGAACAATCAAAAATTAATACGTCTCCAAAGTATCTATAATTTTTTATTGTTCCATGCTATTATATTATCCATCTTGGATGTTGTATATGCATTATTATGCTATTTTATATCATTTTTTGGGACTAAACTATTAACCTAGTGCCAAGTGTCAGTTGTTGTTTTTCCTTGTTTTTGTCTTTTACTGAAAATCAATACCAAACGGAGTCCAAATAGAACGAAACTTTTTGAGGATTTTTCTTGGACCGGAAGACACCCAGGAACCTTCGGGAAGAGGTCAGAGGGGCCACCAGTTGGCGACAAGCTCGGAGGGCGCGCTCTAGGGGGGTACCCCCCAGGCTTGTGGGCCCCCTGATTCTCCTATAATCCTAATCTTTGCTCTATAAATATCTAAATATTCCCATTGTACCAGAGGGCACACAAAAAATACTTTTCCGCCGCCGCAAGATTATGTCCTCGTGAGATCCCATCTGGAGACCCTTTCCGGTACTCCGTTGGAGGGGGATTCGATCACGGAGGGCCTCTACATCAACCTTGTTGCCCTTCCGATGATGTGTGAGTAGTTTACCACAGACCTACGAGTCCATAGATAGTAGCTAGCTGGCTTCTTCACTCTCTTTGATCTTCAATACAATGTTCTCCTCGATGGTCTTGGAGATCTATTTGATGTAATCTTCTTTTGCGGTGCGTTTGTTGAGATATGATGAATTGTGGATTTATGATCAGATTATCTATGAATATTATTTGAGTCTTTTCTGAACTCTTTTATGCATGATTAAGATAGCTTTGTATTTATCTCCAATCTATTGATTTGGTTTGGCCAACTAGATTGATTTTTCTTGCCATGGGAGAGTTGCTTTGTAATGGGTTCAATTTTGCGGTGCTTATACCAAGTGATAGAAGGGGACACGACACATATTTGTATTGTTGCCATTAAGGATAAAAAGGTGGGGTTTATTCATATTGATTGGATCTATCCCTCTACATCATGTCATCTTGCTTAAGGTGTTACTCCGTTCTTGTTAACTTAATACACTAGATGCATGCTGGTTAGCGGTCGATCTGTGGAGTAACGGTAGTAGATGCAAGCAGGAGTCGGTCTACTTATCACGGACGTGATGCCTATATTCATGATCATTGCCATAGATATCATCATAACTTTGCGCTTTTCTACCAATTGCTCAATAGTAATTTGTTTACCCATCGTATGTGTTCTTCCAAGAGAGAAGCTTATAGTGAAAACTATGGCCCCAGGTCTATCTTTTATCATATTATTTTCAGATCTGCAAAACCAAAAACCCAAAAATACCTTTCTGCAATTTATTTGCTTTTACTTTATTTTGCACTTTTATTTATC
This sequence comes from Triticum aestivum, assembly GCF_018294505.1. NCBI lineage: Eukaryota > Viridiplantae > Streptophyta > Magnoliopsida > Poales > Poaceae > Triticum > Triticum aestivum. The sequence goes on from NC_057796.1 coordinate 42,178,806, forward strand.
TTTTATATCTATCTCTATCAGATCTCATCCTTGCAGGTAACCGGGAAGGGATTGACAACCCCTTTATCGCGTTGGGTGCAAGCATTTGTTTGTCTGTGTAGGTGCAACCATTGGTGACTTGTGTGTTCCTCCTACTGGATTGATACCTTGGTTCTCAAACTGAGGGAAATACTTATCTCTACTTTGCTACATCACCCTTTCCTCTTCAAGGGAAAAACCAACGCAAGCTCAAGAGTAGCAGTAACTTGAAGCAAGACATAGAATAGACAGGGACAACCTAAGCCACAGATTTAATCAGGACTTCCTTTCCTCCTGAAGATAGAAGTTTTTCCATCCAACCTTTTACCTTACTCCAGACTCTATCCTTTAAGAAATTGAAAGCGCAATTCTTGTTGTTACCAACATCAGTGGGCATTCCCAAGTATTTCTCTAAAAGAGATTCGCTAGCAATGTCGAGAGCATTCATTATTTCGGTTCGCAAAGTATTGCGAAACCCTTTGCTGAGGAAAACTCAGGATTTGGCCAAGTTAATTATTTGACCTGAGGCATTACAGTAGTGATCCATCAAGGAGGACAACTCATTTTCTCCATTTTGAGCTGGCTTTGACAAACAACAGGCTATCATCTACAAAGAGCAAGTGGCTTACCGACAGAGTCGATGGAGCGATTCAAATACCACTGAGGTGCGATGATTCATCTTGTGTTTTTAAGAGGCACATAAGGCCCTCTGTTGCAAGCAAAAACAGGTATGGAGAAATTGGGTCCCCCTCACGGATCCCTCATGACGGTGTAAATTCTTCCACCTTACCAGCATTGAAAAGAACTGAAAATTTTACTGAACTTACCATCCTCATAATTAAGGCAACCCAAGATGGTGCAAAGCCCAACTTGATCATTATAGCCTCTAGATAACTCCACTCAACTTGTTCATAGGCTTCCATCATATCGAGTTTCACTGCACAAAACCTATTCCTTTTTGCTTTGTTCCTTTTCATAAAGTGGTGGCACTCGTAAGATGTTATGATATTGTCTATGATCAACCACCCTGGAACAAAGGCTGATTGCTCCTCTGAAATTATATCTGGAAAAATCTGCTTCAATCTATTAGCCAAAACCTTTGAAGTTATTTTATATAACACGTTGCAGAAGCTGATAGGCCAGAATTGAGATAATTGCAATGGGTCCTTGACCTTTGGCATCAGTACCAATAGTGTTTTGTTAATTACCTCTGGACTCTCTTCCCCCAGAAGAATATGCAGAACCACATTAGTGACCTCACCTCCACAAAGCTCCCAATTCCTTTGGAAGAAATGGGTCGGGTATCCGTCGGGACCAGGGGCTTTTGTGGGGTACAACTGAAAAAGAGCAGATTTCATGTCATCCGGTGTAAAAGGAGCCATTAAGTTCATGTTCATCTCAGTTGTGACCTTCACCGGTACTGCATTCAGCACATTTTCCATGCCCGGCGTCCCTTCAGAATGGAACAAGTCATTATAGAACTCGTTAGTTAGAGAAGTCATCTCCGTCGGATCCTGGGTAAGTGTGCCATAAGATTTTTGTGGGTTCTTGATGTGGTTTTTCCTTCGGCGCATGCTTGCCCTTCTCTGGAAAAAACTCATGTTCTTGTCGCCATCAACTAACCAGTCTACTCTGGATCGTTGACGCTGTAAAATCTCCTCCATATGGTAGAATTCAACTAACTGGTTTGTAATTTTTATCTCTACATGTGACGGTGACAAACATTTAGGGTCATTGTGCAAAAGTGCCAACTCCTTCTTCAGTTTTTTAATCTCCCTGGACACACAACCAATGTTGGCTCCACTCCACTGTCGCAAAGATGCAGACAGGTTTCCTAGCTTTTGGCTTAGCACAGTCGCTGATTGGCTGCCTCGGATCCCACTCCACATGGTTTCTAGCGACTCGCTAAAATTATCATAGCGCTCCTAGTAGCATTCGTATCTTATATTTTATGCCCAGTTTGCACCGCAGGCGCTGGCTCCAAATGCAGCCGAATAGGACAATGATCGGACGATGCTCCTATATCATGTATCACGTTTGTATGGGGAAAGAGGGAGGCCCAGTCCGTATTGGCCATTTCCCTATCAAGACACACACGACAGTATCCTTCTCCTGCCGTTTTTTCTCATAGGTCTAAGGTTTCCCATGATAGCTCGGGTCAGTTAACGCATAAACATACATAGTGTCCCGGAAGCCCTGTATTTGTGTCCTTCTCCGCTGCCCTATCCCAACATGCTCATTTAGATGTAGGACTTCGTTGAAATTGCTGATACAAAGCCATGGCAGAGGGCTAACACTAGATATGGATTTTAGCATATCCCAAGTTTTGTACCTCTCTGCAACTTGCGCCTCACCATAGACACATGTAAGTCTCCACTTGGCATGGTTGGGCATCACCACTTTTGCATCCACATGATACACAGAATACCCAAAAACATCCAGTTTGATTCCATCATTCCAAAAAAGACCAATGTCGTTGCTACGGCCAGAGCTACTAACAGCATAAGCGTGATTAAAGCCTAGAGTACCAACAAGACTCTCGACCCGTGCTTTTGAAATTTGAGTTTCTACGATACAGAGCACGGCCGGGGAAAATTGCTTCACTAGATCTCAAAGCTCTCGAATTGTTGCGGCTTTGCCCGCACCGCGACAATTCCAACACAGTAGATTCATTGTGCCCGGCGATCCTCCACGTGGGAGGTCACCGATCATGCATAAAATTGTTTCTCTGGAGCAGCACCTTCTTCAGATTGTTCTTGTCCGGGTTGACCCGCAGTCTCTTCAGATCTTGCTTCGATGATGGACTAGCCGGCACCGTTGGAGAGACAACGGACAAAGTGTTTTCTGAAGACGGTGGAAGAGCCAGAACGGCACCTCCTTTCTATTCGCCAGAAGCTCTCTTCCTGTTATGTCCCACATCGACCATGACTGCATCTAGGTCAACACCGTCAGGGTTTTCAGTTTCAACACGATCGGAATGGTCAGGAGCAATACCACGTCTAGCTGATCAGCCACCACGGCAACCACCGCGGCACCCCCTTCCATGTCCAGGGCTCGTTCCCACGTGCATGTACCAAGAGGCCCTGAGCTCTTGAAAGTATAGTGTAGAGGGCGGGTGAATACCATTACCATGCTCCTTGTATACTTGCCAAGATGCCCACAAACGGCACACCAATTTGGCAAGCGCTCGTATTTGACACGGTAAATCTGGCACTTGCCATCATGGATCATGGACACAGTGTTTTTCAAGGGCTTATGCACATTGATCTTGACCCGAACCCGGTAGAGGTTCCCAGCAAAATCTTGCATCATGTTTTCCGTGAACAAAACCTCTCCCACCTTAGCTGCTAAAGGCGCCACTAGATGTGCATATAAAGTCTGGAACATCGTGTATCTGTATCTAGATATCCAGAGTATTCACCTCTGTTTGCTTGGTGGTCCCATCATAGGGGGTGATGATGACGGCATTTCCTCTGGAATTCCACAACCCCTCTTGCATCACACGTTCCCAGTCCCCAAGGCAGAAGAATTGCAAAGTGTAGAGGTTATCCTCCAGAGGATGAAACTTCACATCATGTGCCGGATCCCACGCTGCCCACATGTTCTTGAAAACCCAAAATTGGCTATAGGGCTTATCAACAGTCACCCTCGCCACAACCATCCATCTAGTCGCGTCCGGTGACGCCTCCTTCTCATCAAAGACGACGTCGTCGAGATCCTCTTCCCGAAGCCCCAACTCAGACATCATCTTCTCTACTTCTGACGCGGAGCTGGAACCCGACGCCTCCTTGGCCTTCGATCCCATCGCCGCTAAAACTTGAACCCTAGCCCGAGGAAAATGTTAGATCAAGCTTTTGAAGCGACCCTAACTCTCCAAAACACCTCCAGGGGTCAGGCCAAGGCCGGGAAGTGATGCTAGATCACCCCTTGATCAGCCCAAGCCGACCAAACCTAGAAGGGAACGGAGGAGGGGAGGTGAAGTGCTCGACGGCAGCGGAAATCGCCTCCGCGAGAAAAAAAAAACCTAACTCGAGGGTGACAATTTGAAGGGCGCGCCTATGTCTCGCTTACAGTAAGATGTAGGTTGCGCTCGTGTCTATCACATACCTAAGTTGGATGGCCCGGCACGCGGAGCCAGAGGCCACTGCTTAATTTCTAGGTTTTTTTACATTATCTGTTTTCATGTTTTTTGCTTTCTTTTTATTTTTGTTTATATATATTAAACACATTAAATAAACATTTTTAAAAATATCGAACAAGCATTTTAAAAATGTTAAATGTGTACAGAAAAAATGGTTCTCATTTATACGAAAAATGTATAAAACATATATACAATGTGAATGAAAAAAATTGATCATGTAAAAAATGTTTATCAAGCATTTAAAAAAATGGTAAGTAAGTATTTGAAAAATGTTAAGTAAGTATTTGAAAAACGTTAAACAAGCAGTTGAATAATTTTAAATGTGTACAGGAAAAATGTTTGTCATGTATAGAGAAAATATCTACAAAGCAAATAAAATGTGTATGAAGAACTGTTGATAATTTATTTAAAAAAATTAAATATGTATACAAAAATGCTCTTGTTGTACATGAAAAATATACATTATTTGTGAAAGAATTTTTATTGCCATTAGAAAATGTTCTCGATGTATTGAAAAGGTTGACCATGTATTCCAAAAATATTAATCGAGACCTAAGAAACTGGCCGGCAGAATAGAAAAACCTTAAGCGAGCCAGAAAGCTAGTCTCGCACTAAGCGAGATATAACTGTCCTGCAATTTGTCAAGAAGTTCTATCGACTCGTGATGCTTGTTTTTTTTTGACTCGTGAGGCTTGTAATAGAATGTGCAAGTAGTGAGCCTCACTGAGCTTTTCCGGGCCGTAAAAATGTTCAATTAAGTCCATTTATTTTTCACGTTCATTGAAGCTCAAGCATTTGTTACATTTGTTTAATCCACTAAACATTTCTGACTTAAAAGGGAAATTCTGGAAGCAAGTAGTTGGAGGGTGCCCCCTATAGAATTACCTATTCAATGCATATTGTGTCAATTGACACCACTTCGCATAGGAATTCGCTCGCTACTGATTGCTTGGGACGGCCCATGTAAGAGCACACATTCGTCGGGTTTTAGGAACCTTTCGGAAGGTTTCAGTCTGGTTGTTTATTGCCTTTCTTATTTTTTTACTTTTCATGTTGTTTATTTTACTGGTCTTCCATGGCTATTTTTGTATTTTATATTTAAAAATTCCTTTTAAAATAAATTGAAATTTAAAAAACATTCATGTTTTCAAAAAAATCTATATTCAAATATTTATCCTCAGTTTCAAAGAATATTCTTGTTTTTAAAAAATGTGCGGATATTTTTTTAAATGTTCATGCTTCTGAAATTGTTCAAAATTTCAACAAATGTTCCCAATTTCAAAAAATATTTGTGATTTCAAAACAAATCATGATTTTTATTCATATTTTCAAAGATTTTTCGTGGTTTCAAAAAATATTCACCTTTTATTAAAAAAAATTATGCCTTAAAAAATGTTTATAATATGAAAAATGTTTGCATTCTTCAAAATAATTTTCTTAAAAACCTGGAATAAATCTTGTGCTACTGTATCGCTACCTTAAGACATGTATCAATATATGTCTGCGGCCCGGCATTCAATTTCAAGTCATGGTTAGGTCGGACTGTTTTGGCTCTTTAAGTTGCATACGACATTGTATTGAGGTGATCGAGAAAGCAAAATTATTCGCCTTGAGGAGACGAAGAAATTCCGTGTTGAGACATTTATCATTTGAGTCCATCTTAATTACGTTTATAATCACGCCAAAATCTGGCGCAACCATGTATGTAGTAATTAAACCTAAATGTGTTGTGTGTTGAAAAATTTGTGCAATTGCATGTACATACAGATTCGACCCAAGTTTAACCAACTCGTATGTGAGGATGGAGAGGGGAGAGATGTCTAGCTCACCATGTATGACCGCTAGGAGGGGAGGGAAGGAGGAACCAACCGTTAGTGAGCTCTACATCCTAGTGTTGGAGAGGAGAGGATGCAGAGGCGAAGAGCTCCTCCACCTTTCCTGGCCTAGCCTCTAGGAGGGCTCGTAGGGGATACTCGCATCGAGGAGGTGGATCCGCGTGAGGACGAACGTCGCTATCGAAGGTGGGGACGGGGCTTCGATCACATGAGGTCGGAGAGGATCCACGGCGACAAGCTCTCTCAAGGTGTCGGTTGACAGTATGGTGAGGTGTCCAGTAGCTAGAGGAGAGGAGAGACACTTGAAGGTAGAAAGAATTATCTCTCTAGGGTTATGATCTTTTATATGGACTGGCCAAGGAGTGCACTGTGGTCGGCCTTAACCTAGGCATAAAATCACATGGATGTGCTGGAATGTAAGTGCGTCAGTTATGAATGGTACAACAGGAATGAGACAAAGTATACTGTTGGTTGATGATATCGGCCCGTCTATGATGACATGTCATCACTGACCGATCATATATACGACCGTTCAATGATAACTTTTTCTGCTCAAGATTGACTGTCTGGAAGCCTCGGAAAGAGGCCATTCGATCGCCACAACATGCCGCAAATTAACCTCTTCCAATGCCCAAGCCAATATGTTGTTGCTTAGTAGGTGAAGAAAATTAAACACAAGACATGTCCGTTGACAAGCCATGAATAGGGGGGAAGAGTAAACCGGATTTGTTAATCAGGCCAATAATAGGATAGGAGGAAATATGTGTCAAACCTGATAGTTTAGGGGGTTATAAACATAGTTATCTCTTTCTCATCTATCTTTTTTTTTTGAAATCTTTCTCACCAATCTGGGCTGAACTACCGTGCTCCTAAACGGAATCTCTGGCCTGTTAGATCCTCCAAAAAAGTATCTGGCCCAATAGAACTCAAGAAAAGATGTCTTGTTTCAAGAGACCTCCTCTTCGGCGCCTTAGGGCCCGTTCGCTTAGCGGGCACTCACGCAGCAGCCTCGCATGGGTCGGCCCAGCTAGCACCCTCACACCTTCCCTTCTTCGATCGCTCGCTCCTTCCCTTTGTGCATGTTTCGTTCGTTCATTGTTATTTTTTTGCTGTTCGTCCCTTTGTTCACAAAACTGAAAAAACATGGATCTGAAAAATTATGAATTTGAAAAACAATTTGCGAATTTGAGAAAGTTCATCAATTCTAAAAAAAAGTTAATCAAATTTTGAACACAAAACTGAAAAAAGTTCATCGGATTTGAAAACATTTCATTGAATTTGAAAAAAAAGTTTGCCGAATTTGAAAAAAGTTCATCAAAATTTCAAAAAAAAAATCATCAAATTTGAAAAAAGTTCATCGAATATGAAGAAAGTACATCAAAATTTGAAAAAAACTTCACAGAATTTGAAAAAAGTTCATCGGATTTGAAAAAAAGTTTGCCGAATTTGAAAAAAGTTCATCGAATTTGAAAAAAACGCTGAATTTGAAAAAAGTTCATCAATTATGGAAAAAGTTCATTGAATTTGAAAACAAAAAGTTCATCAATTTATTAGGAAAAAACGTGAAGAAAGAAAATTTCTTGAATTTGAAAAAGGAAAATTGGAAAAAAGGGAAAAAGGAAATGAAAAAATGAAGGATAAAAAAGATGTAACTTATCACAGCAGGCTAGGGCCCTGTTTGTTTGGGTTTGTGCTTCTGCTTTTGCAGGTTTTTCATTTTGACCAAAAAGCTAGAAAAGCTCCTAATTAGGTGATTTTAGGGCTTTTATGTCTTTTGATGCACCAATATAACAATATTTGGCTTCAAAAGCCATATAAGCTCCAAAAGCACATATTTAGGAGCTTTTATGGCTTTTGGCCAAAATGGAAAAGCTGCAAAAGCAGAAGCAAAACAGGGCCTAGGTGGCGCGACGGTTGTTGCAGCGTCTCTCGAAGCGGGAGGTCACTGGTTCGATTCTCCCTCGAGCGCCATTTTTTGCGTTATAAAACATATAACAAACATGGAGATGGGCCGACCCGTTAGTAGCGAAGGAAGGGAGGGGGGAGGGGGGTGTGCGCCCGTTTGTGGAAACAGCTGTACCGGGCGCAATAGGCGCCAAATAGGATTTGGCTTGTTTCAACGCAACGACTATATTTTGCTATTTTCAACTACCCGTCTGACTGGGCCTGCCGATAAATTGGTTTTGGAAAGCTTCTAAGCCACAGTTTGCAGCGCATGCCTGTTTTTAGTTTTGCTTTTTTATTTTCATGTTCCCTTTTTGGTTTTTTCTTCCAATTTTTCATTTTCAACTTTTCCTTCTTTTCCATTTCCATGTTTTTCGTAAAAAATAGGAATGCACAGTTTTTTGTATGTCATATTGTAAAAAAATCTATTTTTCTACGCTTCTATGAACATTTTTTATATATCATGACCATTTTTTAAAAATTTGCGTTTTGTGAAATTTTTATGTTTTGTTAAATTTTAAAAATTTCATGAATTTTTAAAGTTCGAACATTTTTTGAATGGTACGACAAATTTGAAAAACTAGATGATTTTTTTAAGACATGACCAACAGTTTTTTTACTGCATGTATAAGAACATTCTTTGAAATACGCGAAAAAGCTACAGTTTGAAGCGTTTTTTGTGTGGTTTTGGAACCTTCTATGGTCGGTTTTTTATTTGTTTTACTTTACCGGTTTTTGATTTCCTTTATTTTCATGTTCCTTTTTCGCTTTCTTTTGTTCTTTTTCTTCCAATTATTTTATTTTCCTCTTTTTCTTCTTTTCCATTTTCAATGTTTTATAAAATTAAGAGCGAACAGTTGTTTGTATGTCATATTTGACAATTCCATGAATTTCTTTTATATGTCATGACCATTTTTTAAATTTGTGACCATTTTTTGAATGGTACCAAAAAATTGTAAAACTAGATGGACATTTTTTTGAGACACTAGTAATATTTTTAATACATGTATAAGAACACTCTTTGAAATACGCATGAACGCTTCTAACACACGATGAACATTTTGATTTAGACTACGAACAATTTTTGAAAGACATGATGAACACATTTTAATACCTGATGAATATTTTCAAATACACGACAAACAATTTCTAATACATCGTAAACTTTTTTATAAAATAAGTAAAATAAAAACATTTGCACAGAAATACGTTTTTTGAATAATCTATACCTACTAATAAAGCGACGACTGATTCTTCCTCCAAAAAATTCGTCCGTGCTTCGTACATCCGTTTCGTCCATCATCTATTCGTTCTTCTATTTTGAAAACGTGTGTACGTCGAGATGGTTATTTTCAGATCGCGCCACCGTATTGGGCCACAAGGCCACCAGGTGGCCTTCCAATTGATTTTCCTTATGGGCCGCCGGGTGGGCTTATTATAGAATTAAAAAAATTACTACTGCATGCGTTGATTGATCTCACGATCATCTAACGACCACACGTTTCTCAGAAAAAAAAAACTAATCTAAGGACCACACTTTCCTAAAAAAAAAACCTGAAAACCAGACTCCCCTAAAAAAAACTAACGACCAGACATTGGTCCATTATTATGGGAGGAGAAGAGAGAGACCATGGGATTGTACGTTTCCTGATTATGAGAGGGTTCCTGATTAAAATATGCCGGAACATATAAGGGATTAAGGGGATGTTTGCTGTCAACTAATTAAGCTTAAATGCATGCATTCAGTTATGGCTACGCCTTGGAACGAAAAATGCAAAAGCGATTAATTTCCAGATCCACAAACCGTTGATGATGAATAAAATTTAGAAGTTTAACAAATATTGAAGAAAAAACGAGGTTCTAGAGTACATATTCATTTTTTTTGGAAAATAAAAGCTTTATTACCTCAACGCCGGCCACATTATATGTTTTGTACTATAGAAAAAATCCTCAGTTTTTTTCTATTATATCATCGGGAGAATGTAGGCTCTTTGTTCAACGATCATAATCTTATCGAGCTCGAACGTTGCTTGACGACCAAGTTCCTTCACCCGGTCAATCCTGGTTGATGTCAACTGATGTTTACTCCGTAGCGAAGCATAACTCGCAAGGGTAACACTCGCGTCTAGCTCGATGATATTGGGTTTTTAGTCATAAATTGTCACTTGCCCAGACGCAATTCGATGGCAGGTGTGTCATGTTGTGTACCAACTAATTGTTTTTGGATTGACCATGTTCAAACACATTATGATCATGCAAACACTACGGCCAATGTAGTCAAGACAGGAAAAAGGATAAGCGGCAACGCGCGTGAGGTGTCGTGTTGACGTAGGGGGCATGGACCTTTGAAAGTAAGGGTTAGCTGAGTTGATATTTTTTTTCCACCCGTTGCAACGCACGGGGCATGCTTGCTAATAATTGTAATATACATATATATATAAAGGAGAAAAAACAAAGATGTATATTTTTTTTGGTAATAGAAAATCGTACGTTTTTGGGGCATATATAAAACTGTACCTAGCCTCGTTAGCAACTAACAATACATAGCCAACTCAACAAAATCGGCGACCATAGGGTGTAGTGGGCCAGCCTACTCCACGAGACAGAGGCTAGCGTCCCGTCAGTCACGCAATAAGCAAGACCTAGACATGCCCCAGTTTCATAGTACAACTACTTTAAAAAAATATAATTTTGCATAAGACTGTGGAACTCCTCGGCATGTTTAATCGAAAAAGGATTTCGTCCCACTTTATATATAAAACAAACCGTCACAAGCCAACAAGATTCGAACAGTCCAACACAACACACAACAGCAGACACCAGAGTACACATAACAGGTGAACCACAAAATGGGCACAACTTAACAAGGTCTAAAAACCAAAAAAAACAGGCACACGCCGAGAGAGTTTTTCGAGAGACAGTGCATTTACAAAATTCCATGTTACATGGTCCATGTACATAACTTTTAATCTCCTTGGGACACAGAAATACTTCAAGTAGGTGCTGCAATTTCTGTGTTCCTGCAAAATTCCATCGTAACTACAGACCATATGACAGACCAGGATTTGGCGGGGGGGGAAGGTGGGTTAGAAAGGTGGCCTTGTTTGAGTGCAGTAAATTATAAAAGCAAACATATGGTTTTTGCGTAAAACAGGGGAAGTCCTTGTTCTGTTTCAAATGCAATCTTTTCTTGAGAAATAGTGACCCTTTGGACGCACATTTACAGTATTCCATGTTAACGTGGCAATTTCTACGCGGATCATGAAGGAAGCATATAACTTCTAGTCTCTTTGGGGCGCATCGATACTTCAAGTAGTACTGTAATTTCCGCAGAATTCCTGCAAAATCCCCATGTAACTGCAGAGACAGTACTTTTTTTTGTGTGTGTCATCATCACAAATTTCTTTGGATAGTTTGTGCAGGGCCAGGTCTATCTCATGGATTGCATTATTTTGTAACCGCACGGTCGACAGCGATGGGTCATGCAAGATCAGTATAGGTGTTGTGTCACCATCAAAATCAAATTTTGTGTGAATATAAATGTTGGCTGCATATGTATCTCGACAGCTCTACTGAGTGGAGCAAAATTTCACATGATCTCTTTCGTGGTGAGCATCAAAGTCTAACAATATAATATCTTTTGAATATATGGTATATGATGTGTTGTGTTGATCAACTCTGTGCACTAACACCTATATAAAAAATAGCTGGATCTGGCCAATCTGAAGTTCTGAACACACAATAGTATACAACTTGTTTCATTCAACTTATGTCATTTGGCTCTGTGGATATATGCTGCCTCTTGCTTGCCATGATAAGCTATCCACCTTAAGAACAATTAAGGCTCTGTCTGGAGCAGAACACTTTAGCAGAAAATAATTCAGCTCTCGGAAAATCAAGAAAAAAAATGGGGTTTACAAATGGGATTTGAAGTTCTCAATTTTTTATGTCAACTCCAGTATTCATGGATACCACACTAGTGAATAATGCATAGGTTTAAGAAAGGATTAACGAAATCCAGATCATGATGACCAGCTTCATTAATCATAGCTATTCAACTCCCTTTTTCTTATGAGGGACAGTGTGCTAAAGTGAGTACATGTGTTAAGTTGATAGTATATTACACATCTGCAGGGTGTACAAGATTATCTCCAATAAACAAAGCATGGTACAAACAACAAGACCAGCTTTTAAAAAGAACTCCTTCGAGTACAACTAATACAAGGAATCACCATCAACCTCCAGCATAAACAATGCCATCAGGCCTAATATAGTACTGCTGCGCCCACCATTCATACTTTAATCTCCCTCTAGTCCATGTCATGCTATAAGATTATTACAATCAGGCTGCGAATTAACGTAAGCAGTGACGCAATTCCGACAGGCCAAAGATATACATATATTTCCTCTCAAAGGAATCATGCCAAAAGGAGAGAGAGAGACCCACCACATGGAAGCAAAAAAACAAGGACACCCTCAATCCTTAAAAAACCCAAATTGGGCTTTATTTATTTATTTTACTTTTGTCGACGCTATGCATAAGAGCACTTCTTCTTTCAAGACCGTTACAAACTGTCATTGACATTGAAGCCTCGACAGCAAGTACAAATTTACGAGGTCTAATGCTGATGATTGCTCTACACTACAGCTTTTTCTTCCACAAAAGTTGTATATGTACCATATAATTGTGCATCTTACTCCCTAAAAGCCAAATTCAGTGGGTCAGACTTGTTATTTTCACTGAAGAAAAAAAAGTTTTTTCACAAATGAAGGTTAAACATATCATAAATATTGCACCAAATTAATTTGATGGTTGGGGGCTTGTAGTGTATTGGTGTTGGAGATGGGTGGTTGTACTTTAGGTTTTCAGCTTGTTTTTCTATGGTACCTGATGGTCGTTTGTCGGTGATCTAATGGAGCTGTTGCGTGAATATTTTTAGGCCTCCTTTCTTGGAACGAATAATGAAATGACAGAACTGACGAAGGCATCAAAATACTATAATGTTACACGTCGACACCTGTACGACAGTTATCATAGCCATTTAGAAATTGTACCTCGCTTGATTCTTTAAGTTGCATTATTGTAGCCACCAAATCAAGCTTAGCAGATATTTTGTTTCTCCTCAGTTGATGACCAGTTTGACTCTCGCAAACACAGATTGGATGTGTCATTTGTGTGAAATTTCTATCATTATTTTCTAGGATTTTGACATTTGAACGATGTGCTTGTGAGTCTTAATAGGACTAGCTTCTTTCTTATTATTGATGAGAACATCTCAAAATATATTATTTTCCCAATTCTCACTGTAAGAAGTGGAGGATATAAACAAGAACTGGAAATCACACAAAATCCAATAGCTTTCTTCTTATTTTAGGAAAAACTACCGGCACCCGAGCCATTATGCTAGAAAGCCGCGAAAGCACCACTTGGTGTTTTCACAGCTAAAGGGGGAAATTTATGGAACTTAATTTCTTGAGTACGTACTATGAAATAACTAAACAAATTAGCCTTATGGCCTTGAATTTTATTTAGGCGAACCAGTTTCTGTTGAGAACAAATTTGCCTTGCCTTTCAAGTGATTCCCTTGGTAGGGGTTTCGTGCCATTATATATAATCTCAAGTTGCTTCCATGGTAAAGTTGATGTGGTCCTTCCTTCCTCGTCAAAACCAGCAAAAAATATTTCCTACTTGTCTGCTTCAAATTTTGCTTGATGAACACCTTCAGAGGCATATCGAAGCAAGTAAACAAAAGCAATACAATCATGGGATTGGAGGATGGCAGTAAATCTAGTACCATGCATGCACCTTCTAGTTCTTTCTTCTCGAAAGGAACGAAACCGAGACCCGTTTGGACCAAAGGATTTTGATAACTCCCGCGAAAGTAAACTTGTTTCCTACGAAAATTCGTGTTGAATTCATCTGTTCCGCACATGCCCTGTGGTGGAACAAATGCGTGCGAGTGTGCACGATTCTCGATTCAGTCGCATATTTGGAGGGCATCTATCTATCCATATATATGCATCTCTTTCAAAAAAAAGATCTTTATCTTATCTAGCAGTGATCTTACTACTGCATATGGTGGCTGTCAAAAACATGTGCCCTTTCACGTGACGGATTCCCTCTCCAAACTTTTGGTCGACCAATGACTCGATCGACGCCGACAGCTGCCGTCGGGTATATCTCACCATCCCCGACAGAGAAGCTTTTACCTGACAAAATCACTGCAGCGTCCCGTCGGATTTAACAGCAGACGAGGTCATGTGTCACTCCATGCTACTGTCTTCAAACAGTTCTGAATTTTTGCTGGAGAAAATTGCACAGGAAACTGTCATAGTCCAACTGTTCTACAGTTTTCTAGTGCTTCTGAAGTATCTGTTTTTGTTCCATGCTATTTTTATTGATGTAACCATTCATACTTTTTTGGAAACCATCCATTTCAGAGAGATATTTTTCCATTGGAAATCACCATTTTTACTAATTGACATTTCTAGGCATACTTTGTAGAAAGTCTACAGAATTTAGGAGTCATGCATGTCAGATGTTATCATTAAGTCCATAATTATTTCAAGAATTTATATTCTTGCACCAGATACTTTGGCATCCGTTAGAGCCAAATCTTGTAACAGTGCAACAACAAACAACAGTACAATTCAGCAGTGGTAGTTGGCTATAGAGCAAAAACAAGAGCCAACTGACATCCAAGAAAAGGGACTGGAATAATTCCCAAAGTAAAGGTTCCTCTTATCTTATGGTATCGGTACTGCTGAATTTCAGTGACAGGTTTGTCTACAACAATGGTATAAATCCATCTCAGATGGTGAGATGAGCTGAGGTTAGTATCTGACATCGAGAATTATGGGACCAATGCGCTGATGCAGAGAGCGCAAAGAAGAAGGGACATTTCACTTGGGCAGCATGGGAAATACAGTCATGAATCCAATCCACTACATGAAACCGCCCCGGCGCAAGACCGAAAACGCTGAAACGCCGGAGGGGCAAAAAGATACTGGCTTCCCAGAAAATTTACAGTATGGCTTCTTTTTCAGCGGGGGTGGTGGTGGTGGTGTTGGTTGCTTGACGATGATGATGGCGCCATCGGGTCGAACCGGAATGAGGCCGATGGGGCGCCGGGGGCAGCTGCCGCGGCGGTTTTGGAGAATCCTGATGATGCTGCAGCGGACGATGACGACGAGAAGAGTGGCATGGGTTGTGTTGGAGGAGGGTGGCTCACCCTCCATGCCCAGGTTGGAACAGCCCCTGTGGCCACCTCTGGCCTCCTGCTATGATCTCTGGCTGCTTCCTACATAAATAAACAATAATTTAGCTTGCTCATGTAGGATAAATTCAACAAAATTGGCAGAAATTGAATTGTTCTTTGTTTCTTTCGTAGAATTGGTCTAATTCCTGTCGCTTTGGTCGACATAAAGGAGAGGTACATATGTCCAGCTAAACTTTCTTTTGGAAAAATAAAATAAGAAAACGACACATGTGAAAATACTCTTGAACTTTACCAGCTGAGGAATCTGAGAGGATAATTTAGGAAAAGTGAAATGGCTTTTGATTTTCAAAACAAATGGAAAACCCTATTACAATAAGGTGCCGACTTGCGAGCTTTCTTTTGCTTCCAAGTAAAGCTGTGAGCCGTACTCATACTACTAAAATAGAATTGGTACGATTCAGATCTGTTTTCTCGCTATAAATAAATAAAACCTCTGAATGGTGGTCGTACTATTATAAATAATACCATAAAAAATAGAACACCAAAACGTTCTTAGCCACATAGGAATATTGACCAAATTATTGGAGTGGGCTAAATCTGAATCGTCAACTCTCTAGGATGTTCCTTTCGGAGGAAAATCAAGCATATTTATACTATATACGTATATCCTATGACTAGTAGTAGTGCTACCCAATTAGACAGTTTGTGAGAACTCAAGATCCTACATATGAAAATTGTGCTAGGAATTAATGACTCCGAACTCGACAGCGGATGGGTGGACTATGAAAAATCAGGCCAACTTGAGCTATAACTGCAGCCACACAGGAAAATGTTTAATTGACGCTAAGTACAACAGTAACAGCTGCAAGGGCACTATCAGTCTGCATCAGCTAGTCCTGATTGCAAAATAGAGTGGCGTCGACATGCTCAATATGTACGGTGCGATCCGTATCTGGCGTCATCAGAGCCACCATGAAAATTTTAGGTGAAAGGTGCTTTAAAATTTAGTATCACCTCACCTCATTATTTAAAAAGAGGGGATATGATTGGCCATGCCAGATTGGTGGATGCTCGGTCAGAAGGGGATATCGATGAGGGATTGCGACCATCTCAGGGGGAGCATCGACCTGCATAACATGCAAAAGATTTTTTCCAGTTGAATGTCAACTAATAATCTTCTCAAGCTATTTAATTTCTGAATGAAAAATAGATAGACAACCATAGTCAGGCAGGAAAAGTAAGCATGTTACTGTGTGGTGAATATAATTTGGGCGGTGGGTCAGCCGACAGTGAAATTTAATTTTGACAATAGCTGTAGAAGTTCCTATGAAGTAAACTAGGAAAAAGACTTTGTTACGATAGGACATCATACTGCAGTCACTAGCATGGTGATAGTGAAACTCAATTATTAATCACATAGTGGATCAGGTAGCCATACAAATCCAGCAGTGAAATTGGACTGGTTGCCTAATCTTTTAAAGAAAGCATTTGTACTTGCCTTTGGTCTCTTTAGTTCAGAGCCTTCATATGATCCATGGTGGAGTTGCAGGCCAAGGCTGCTCTTATCCCTTTTGGGACTTTGTGAAGTTGGTTGAGATATGCTCAAGTTGAGGTCGACATCTGCGCCTGCCAATCGTCATAATCAAATGAAGTTCATTAGCTAATCTCCAACGCAGAATTTTGCCAAATTACAGATACAGACATGACAAGGTTAAAAATAAAAACAATCAACTTTCTTATCATGTTGTTACCTTCAGCAGCAACTTCATTGAGCAGCTCCGCATCATAGGTGCTCGGCTCGAAGTTCGTCACGGCTTCTCTACCGTTGCATTTGATCGCCGCCTTGTCGTAAGCCCTGATTTTTCCGGGACAAGAAAAAGAAGAAGAGAAACAAAGAGAAGAGATTCGAGTCGGTACTTCGGTTGATGGAGAAAAAAGAAACAACTTTTTTATTGTGCATCAATGGGCAGAATCCAAGCTCAGGAACCTTGCAGCCTCTACTTCATTGTCGAATAGCCCAAGATATATGTACCTGCACCCAAGCATGTTGTTTGAGGAACTCCCTGTCCACTGCCTACTATCTCATTTTATTTTTCCTGATCTATGCATCTTATTTTTCAACCTAAGAACTACTGCTTAAAATACATTCCTAATGGATCATGGGATCTTGTTTGATCTGATCATGACTCTCTCTTATGAGATTCAGATTCAGATCAGATAGGCCACAGCACAATCACATCCAGAGATGCATATGTAACTTCACAAGTGCATTCAGTGCAACATGCCATGAAGTAAGAAATGTAAAATTGGTTCAAAATGGAAGGGGAAATTTTTCTTACTTCTTGCCGAGGAACTGGCCCATGCGCGCCTCCCACCGGCCGCACTTGTGCAGGGTTACGCCTCTGTACTTGGAGCTGCCCCGCGAGAAGCCGGTGCTCTGCCGCCGCAGCACGTGCACGAACTCCTCCTTGGACAGGCCCTTCATCTGATCCAGAACATCCATCAAACAACAACAACAACAACAACAACAACAGAGTCAGAATTTCTTTAGTTCATCAGTTTCAACAACAGTACTAATGCACTCTGCATCTGAATAATTTGGTTGGATCAGGAACACTGGTTGGTGTCTTTGGTGATCACCTGCTTCATGTCGTCCTCGTAGTCGCTGAGGTTGAAGTTTATGTCGGCGTCGACGCCACGGAACTTGATCGCCGCTCGATCGTACGCCCTGCGGAACATCCCAAGGTCAATTTGGCACGGTGAAATGAACAGAGTGGACATGACTTCAAGGTTTCAGTACAGGTAGTTCAGGTGATGATCACATCACAATTATGTACTGCGTGCTTAATTAAATTTGTACCTTGCAGCAGCATGTGCAGTGTCAAATCCACCCAAGTACACCTGCTTGCCGCAATCCCTGCATTCAGCGGTGAACAGGAGCAAGAAAATTTGTAAGAACTGAAAATCAGCTGGTGATATTTGAGGAAAAAATTGGGTTTCTTTTTGGGGGTGGTTGGAGGGATTTGTGTACGGACCAGATATGGGATTCCCATCGGCCGGTGCGGCGGTAGAAGGTCACGCCGCGGTACTGCGAGCTGCGGGAGCGCGGGCCGCGGCGGCTCTTCTTGGCCACCGGCGGCTGGGCCGGCGGCGGCGGCGGGGGCGGCGCGTGCGCCTGCTGCTGCTGCAGCTGCAGGATCCTCATGTCCGGGGGCGGCGCCGCGGGGCGGAAGAAGCCGAGCTCGGCCCAATGCTGCGGCACGGGCATCGGCGGCGGACCGCCGGCGGCGGCCGCGGCTGGGAACAGCTCTTGCGTGACGAGTTGTTGCGGCTGCAGCAGGTGCTGGTGGTAGTGCCGCGGCGGCGGAGGCGGAGGCGAGGGGGTCGCCTCCTCCTCGTCGTCGTCGGCGCCGACGTCGTTCTCGCCCTCGGCGGACGCCGAGCTCCTCAGGATGCTGAACTCGAGCACCGCCCGCGGCGCCGGCGCCGGCTGGCGCGTCGAGCTGGAGGCCTCCTCGGCCGGCGCGGCGCCTCCGCCGCAGGACGCCTCGGCGTTCAGCACCGACGACTCCGACGTCCCGGAGTCGCTCCGCGCCACCGCCGCCGGCTTCTCCTCCACGTTCAGATCCAGCTCCATCGCCGAGATCACCACTTCCGAACTTCCAATCAATCAACGAGAACACACCTATATATGTATCAAACCCAAACAATCTCAATCACGAGTCGCCGGCTCGATCGATCGCTTGCTCTGCTACTTTTTCAGGAAGAAGAACCAGAGGAGGTACAGGTAGAAGCAGGTGAGTGCCGACGCGTTCTTGCGGTACATTTAGCCGCCGCCGCCTCAGTCCCAATCTTGGATGAGCATCCTACGCGCCGCCGGAGATGGCGCGACGATCCTATTCCTACGGCCGCTAGCTAACCTCACGATTCAAGAAGAACAATTTTACATCGACGGCCAATCCGCCGACGGTATCGGAAAGGTGGGAGCTTTTGGAGTGAAGGATGTATATGTGACAAAAGCTTTGCGAGCTCCGGCGAGCGGCGGGTGGGAAACGGCCGGAGACGGGGACGAAAGGGCGGAGTAGAGAGGTGTGTGGAGAGGGTGGAAAAAGAGGCCGGTATATATAGAAAGCGGGGTCGCCGGAAGTAGCCGGTGGCAGCCGGTTATCCTTAAAACCATTCCGCATTTGGGCGTCCTTTTTTTCTTCCTTTTGTTATCTCAAGTCTCCTAGCTTTATTTGGTATTTTTGTTGGGGGCAAATTATAAGGAGCAAAGGAAAGAAAGTCAATTATTTCAAACTATCTACTGCTTCAGTAAAAATTACAGTATATAAACTTTGTAATTTCGATGATGTTTTCAATGCTTTTGAGGACAGACCATTGGTCTTACGGATATATCACCACCACCACCACATTTCTACGGTTCTACTGAACACTCCTAGAATTTTGTTTGAGAAAATCAGAAAAATAATAATTATTAGATGAAAAGAATACAGAGCCATTCCATGCGGATAATCGTGCATTGCGACATTGGCTAGCGACGAGTTTTTGTTGTTGTCTACGCAATTCATCTTTTGATTACTTTTCACCGGGCCTTTAGGTCTATAATCGTAACGGACAACCTTTCCAGCTCATTTGCTTATCGTGTTTGGCGAGCCAAAACCCGTCTACGTTCTTATCCACAATTAGATGGAAGAACATTAAGAGGCGAATTGAGTAGGCGATGGGTGGATAACGAGCTAGCTCATATCGATTTATTCGAACCCAATTAAGCTTCCATGTTCTTAAAAATATAAGAGACAATTGTCGCTCTGGCCTTTAGAAAGCATGGACCCACTTAACCAAAGGCTATAATCGTAAGGACCAATCTTTCCAGCTCATCAGCTTGTTGTTTTTGGCTAGCCAAAACCCGTCTACGTTCTTATCCTCACTTAGAAGATGGAAGAACATTAAGAGGCGAATTAAGTAGACGATGGGTGGATAACGAGCTAGCTCAGATCAATTTATTCAAACACAATTAAGATTCAACGTTCTTAAAAATAAAAGAGACATATATCAATAAGACCTTTAGAAAGCCCGACCCACTAAACCTAAGGCTACAATTGTAAAGGATCAACCTTTGCATCTCATTAGCTTAGGGTGCTTGGCGAGCCAAAGCCAATCTTGTTTTTATCCATCTTTCAAAGATGGAAGAACATTAAAAGGCGAATTAAGTAGACGATGGGTGGATAACTCTCTAGCTCAACCCGATTTATCCGAAATCAATTAAGCTTTTCATGTTCTTAAAAATAGAGAGACATTTACCGATCAGACCTTCAGAAAGCCTGGCCCACTAAACCTAAGGGAATAATCATAAGAGGTCAATCCTTCTAGCTCACTAGCTTTGTGTGCTTGGCGAGTCAACAGATCGGTCGATTTATTCGAACCCAATTAAGCCATCATGTTCTTGAAAATAGTATAGACATTTGCCGGTGTGGCCTTTAGAAAGCCCAACCCCACGAAATCTAAGGCCATAATCGATTAGTCGTAACCGGCCAATCTTTCCGGCTCACTAGTTTATCCCTTTTAGCAAGCCAAAGCTAGTCTACATTCTTTTTTTTTTGATAAAACTTCCAAGCTATTCATCAATTGTCATGACAGTAAAAAGAACACAAGAAATGATAAAAATTACATCCAGGTGAATTGATCACCAAGCGAGAATTACAAGCACTGGAGCGAGCCGAAGGCCGGCCGCCGTCATCACCCCTCCTTCCTGGAACCGTGCAAAACTCGTTGTAGTAGATAGTAGGGAAGTGTCCGTGCTAAGGCACCACATGACCAGCGCACCAGAACAGCACCAGCCCCGATGAAGAGAAGCGTAGATCAGAAGAATCCAACCTGTAGACAGACAAACGTAGACGCACCATGACTGGATGCATGAAGTCCACTGAAGAAACCATGGAGCTAGTCTATGTTCTTATCAACACTCGGAAGATGAAAGAACATTAATAGACAAATTAAGCAGAAGATTGGTGGATGACGAGCTAGCTCGGCTTGAGTTATTCAAACCCAACTAAGCATCGATGTTCTTAAAAATAGAAGAGACATTTGCGCATTAGGAAACCCGACCCCACCAAACCCGAGCCCGAGCCTAACACAGGCCCAGATAAATAAACATCACAATTTCTATTTATAATATTATTTTAATTGTTGTAATTATTTTTGAGGTAACTAAATATTGTACTCACTCAGATCCAAAGTAAGTGTCACAATTTTGAATTAAGGTAATGAAGTATTATATAAACATTTTCTCAAAATCCTATCTTTTGCCGATCTGGGCCATTTTTTGAGCTTTCCGGTCGGGCCTCAATCTAGAGCCCGAGCCCAGCCCAATCGTCGGGCTTCGGGTTAGGGCCACTAGGCAGGGCTTCTCATGCCCAGGTTCACATCAAACCATGCAAGTTCAGGAAGAAAAGATGCCGAGGAATAATTTTATACTAATTAACATGATGCAAAGGTAACTGTGCACTGAGCTAAGTTACACACCCTGTCAAGGGCTGTCCAACCCTAATGTCCCTAGAGGATCGACAGGGACATACATGCATGCTGTGTGAATATTGGAAACCACGGAGGAGGAGTGTAGTTTCTCATAATTCTGAGAAAACTAATCATATGGGGCGACGTGGAGCTCTAGCAGCTACGCAAAATTTAACATTTTGTAATTGATCTGAGTTGGCCGGGTACACACCTGCATAAATTATTTGAGTGTGTGTTCCCTTTTACTAATGGACCACGAGGAGCACACTGGTTGAATGTGCACACCTCATCCACGGACCACGTGTGCCACTTGATGCATCTTGGACAGCTCATCGCGCCCATGATTCGATCGTATCGATCCATCCCACGTAGTACTCTCGGAGCTACCTATGCCTAGGTTTCCGGCCGTCCGATTCATCCAACAGATTAAAGCTTTTTTAGAAAGGAAAAAATACTGGCAAAATTAAGTTCATGTAAATTACTGTCGTAAGAAAGTTGTTCTTTGCAAATGGTAAAATGATGGGTGCACACTGTCAAATAGGCCCACCAAAATAAAACAGGTCCACAATATTTGCAAGTCCACACAAAAGGTCCACAATATTTGCAAGTCCACACAAAAGGTCCACAATATATAGCTCGGCGTTTAATGCTCATTTCTTCTGGTCCAGGACATCCATGTAAGTTTTGTTATCAAAGAGCACGCTTGCTTATTGTGGTGGTCGTTAGGGCCAGGCTAGGAATTTTGCATTAGATAATTCTATCAGGCGCATTTAAAATTTAAAAATAAGGAACAATTATCGGTTTTGCAATCTTAAGGTGCCTAAGTTTTCCTTATGTCAAGAAAGTCAAAGGGTGGTAACTTGCTCAACTGTAAGCTTGGGGGCTTACCTATCAAAGTATCTAGGGTGGCTGACCACGAAGAGCACACGGGGGGCTTCCCTTTCAAATGCCATCTATTTCTTCAGACATGGATGCCTCTGGGAAGCAGCGGGGCGCTGAGCTCATGCAGGAGGCCATGGAGAAGATTATATGTATCCAAGTTACTTCCGTCAACCTTCTTCGGCCGCCTGACTTCGTTTTGGTGGAGCCTGCACGCTCTTGTGTGGAATTGGGGCCACTTGTCCCTTCTATTGCCTCATTTACTCTGGCTGTGGTCGGTGTACTGCACTTTATGCCTGACTTTTTGTATGACTCTTAGCCTGGTGTGGCTTTTATTAATTTAAAGTCGGACGCTTCTTGCATCTTCTTCTAAAGAAAAAAGTTTTTCTTATGTCTAAGTTGGTTTCCAAGAATTTTAAACTTAGTTTAGTGCAAAGTGCAACATGTGCTTAAAGGAAATATATAACTTGGTGAGAAAGATACAATTTTAACTTTTTATTAAACTGAATTCCAGGTTTTCAAAATCCACTTGTTGAGTTAGGACCCAACAAGTAAAATCCTACAAAATATAGTAATGATAGTACCAACCATTCACTCTATAAGGTCAAGAGTGAACACCTTTTGATTTTCTATTTTCTCATTTTTTGTGGTCCACACCTACAATTTTGGGGATCTTGTTTTATGTGATCCATATTGAAATATCGAAGTAGAACTCAATAGTTTTATGTGATCCATATTAAAATATATAGAAAGACTTATACTTAGGAACAGATGGAGTACATAAAACTGCTGTGTACCACCAGTGACACAGTGATTAACACTAGCTACCCGCTAGAAACAATCACGTAAAACTATTGAGTTCCACCGACACTTTTTTTTTTTGAGAAATTAGCGACACACCAATTAATTTTTTCCGCATTGTTTCTGATATAGCTTATCACTCATGCCAAGTGTTGACACACTAATTAATACTCCCTCCGTTTTTATTTACTTTGCATATTAGAGTTGACTGAAGTCAAACTTTGTAAAGTTTGACCAAGTTTACAGAAAACAATATAAACATTTAGCATAACAAATTTATATGATGTGAAAGTACATTCAATAATAAATCTAATGGTATTAATTGTTATCGTGTATGTTAACATTTTTGTTTATAAACTTTATCAAAGTTTACAAATTTGGACTTTGACCCAAGCTAATACATGGACTAAATAAAAACGGAGAGAGGAGATCATACATTTAGTTCAAGGTAGAGCTCGCCGGCCAAAATACAAAGCTTTCTAGCTAGGTCAAGCCCACGGAGTTAGAGCAGGGTTTAGCCCACGTGAACAGTGCGCATGAAAGACCAACCAGTCGAATACGAAACACCATCAACCATTGGTCACACGTCGCTTTCGATCCACCTTAGCTAGCTGGCGCAGCCATAACCACTAGCCGAAAAAATAAGGATCTTTTTTTTTTGAAGTATCGTCTAGGCCGTCTGAATACATAGGGAGCGAACGTCTGCTCGGTCGCTTTCTGTGCACAAGGCGATTTGCGCTGCTGATCGCCACGCACGCGCCATTTCAGAGTTGTCGGTCCATTTTATCGTGCTCACAGCCAACGAGTATGTGCTTGTGAAGTTTTTTCTTTTTGCGGTTGAGTATGTGCTTGTGAAGTTTTTTTTTTGCGGGGTATGTGCTTGTGAAGTTGGCATGTGCTTGTGAAGTCTTCCTAGTAAGCACGGATTAAGTGTAGCTTAGATGGTTTGATTCTTTATGATGAAATCAGCGCATCCTGGCACGGGTGCTTACATTCTGGACTATGTATTTTAGGTTCTCCGGCGATATTATTTCAACCGAGACCCACTCGCAATGACGAATCCAGAAAAATAATATAGGCGGTCTCAAAGGGATGAGGATTTGTGGCTCTCGGGTGCCACAGACCTCTATATAAATATAGCATTAAAAATATATCAGATCTTTTTAAAAAAAAATCTGAAGTTTTAGGATATCAAACCTGGATGTCCGTTGTACACCCGTGTTCAATTTCGTGTGGAATGGGTGTCGTGGGAATCTCGGTAAAAAGTCAGAAAAATCCTATGTATAAGGCAAAAAAATGGGATGGATCGTATGTCAGACCGTATTTTCTTTGCCATGGATATGCTGGGCATCCATTCCCCATGAAACTGAATACGGGTGTATAACGGGCACCCAGGTTTAATATCCCAAAAATTCAATCTTTTTGAAATTTCCTGATATTTTTTAATGCTATATTCATGTAGGGGTGTGTGGCACCTGGGGGCTCCGATGCATTTCCCAGGCTCAAAGTTAACGATGAGAAAATTAAGCATCATTTTAGAGAAAATAAAATTACCTCCTAATCCTTTTGTCTGAATAACCTTAAATAATCCCAGGTTGCTGCTGGAAACATCTAGTATTTGCAGGATTTTTTCTGTACTTTTTGAAAAATATTAAATTTTGAACAACCTTTTGGATCGATCTAGCTAAATAGTCATTATCTCCCGGTTCACTTGTCCACTTAAGTTCCAAATTTCCCAGACTATTACTGAAAACATGTATTATTTACGAGATATTTTTTATTTTTTGAAAAATGTCAAATTTTGAATCTGTTTAGCGAAACTATCTGCTAATCCTTTTGTTAGTATAAGCTTAAAATATGTTTTCTCTTCATTTCTGTAAATCTGCAAATATGTTGTGTTGGATATCAATAAAATATTCATGAACCGGTTAGAGTATTTTGATTTTTTTAGCAAAATAGCTACTATCCTCATGGGGGCGAATTAAAGGAGGTCTCTGCTATTCCACTATCAAGAGTTAGGGAAGGCGGGAGGTAGCTTTTGTCATCGCACGTACCTCCTCAACCCATCATCACATGGTAGTAATTTCCTTCAAATCCATAAAAGGCAAATGTGTGTGTTCAACATTCATATCTGGAAGAACATGAACATAAACATTCAAAAGAGGATCATGTATCATATCGGTATTCATTCCATACACATACTAGGGTTCCTCCATATCCCCGAGAACTAGGGAGTTTACTCGGACATGGGGACGGTTGATAACCCACAAGTGCAGGGTGCGCAATAGTCTTTGATGAAAGTAATACAAACCATTGATTCGACACAATGGGGAGCCAAAAAATACTTGTAAACTTTAGCAGTTGTCAATTCAACCACACCTAAGACAAGTACTTTCTTGCAAAAATTATGAGTGGTAACAACAATATGATGAATAACGTGGTGGTGTATGTAACAAAGTTTCACAACATCAAAAAATATTCATCAGTTGCCAAGTACAAGTAACTTCAAGAGGGCCAACAAAAGCTTTAAAACATAGGCATGGTGATGGATAATGGGATGTTGCATGGATGATTTTTATACGCAAAGAGAATTAATCCACGAGGGTCACTACCTAGCTCATGTTCATGATTATGTGTTATGTGTAGGCATGCATTCCATAACTTGAGAGACATGTTTAACAAGAGACTGCCTCTCATCTACAGTCCTACCCTCCCTTATCAAGGGGTCCTATTAGAAACTAGGGGCAATTAAGGTATATCAAAAAAATGCATTAACACTATGAATACATGTTATCCTCAACTCATAGCTACTCCCATTGATATCATGGGTTGTCACTTTTGGGGTCCCAGGATTGAAACTATGATAGGTATATAACTTGCATGGTACAACCAAGTACAAATAGACATAAATGACATATAAGTTCAGATCTGAAACCATATTACTCGGATCCTAGTAATAAGCATTGGGCACAACAAAGTCATGACAACATCGCTCCATGAAAAATCATTACACTAGGTGTTGGGGATATGACACCGTGATATAACCAGTTGTATAAAGGCCGGGTCATATTACTAGCGACTCTTGGAGTTAAACTTCAGATGGGCCAGAGCGATCAAGACGCAAGACTGGAAGGGCGGCTCACAAGATGGGCCGGCATAGGGCCCAGAACCAGAAGGTGGCGGTGACGGTCCAGAAGCATAAGCCGTCGCATGATGACTTGCTAGAGGAGCAAGGCGACTTAGAGTTAGACTCAGTCACGAGTCATAACACGACCCGGACTCTTGTAAACCCAGGGGCTTCGACCTATATATAAAGGCGAATCCCCAGGACAGTTGAGACAGGTTACAATCAATCGACAGCTAGGTCAAGCAAATTCGCTCCCTTGTAATCGATACTCAAGCAATAAGCAGAAAAGCAGGGGTAGGTCTTTACCTCCACCTTGAGGGGCCGAACCTGGGTAAACTCGTGTCTCTCGACCCGCTCAACCCCGACAAGCTAATCACCGTTTGCGATCGCCTCACGTCTAAGTCCTCACACTAGGACATCTGCCATGACAAAACCACGACAGTAGGATCATTCCCCCATCAACATGAAGTCTAACACATGATAAATCCCATCTAGTTCCCATCCATCACATGTGCCTATAGCGGATTACTCACACATATAGTAGGGGAAAACACGATGGTGATGATGGAGAAGGGTTTGATGATGATGTCATCGAAGAATCTCCTCTCCGGAGGCAATAACCTAGCCTCCAAAAGCACTCCGAGAAGAAAACGATGGTGGTGGCTTCTCCGTGTTGTACAAAATCCGAGATGGAGGGTTTTAGAGGCATATAAAGCTAGGGGCCACCCGAGGCTGACCAAGGGACCCACCCATGCTCTAGATGCCTTGTTGGGGTGCCCCAGTACTTAGGGTGCTTGGGGGGGCGCCTAGCACTGTATCCCTTCTGACTTGAAACATCTCGAACATATTTTATTTTATCCAGCTATTTCTGCACAAAAGATAACGTCATTTTTTGCTGAAAACAATGTCAGTTTGGGTTATTTATTTATTCATTTGAGCAAGTTTTGAGTCCAAAGTTAAGCAAAAGTATTCGAAAAAGGACATTCGTTTGGGACGTATTAACGACAAACATAATCACACCGGTCATGTTAATAACACATGAATGATTAAGCTAACACACATACAAATCCACACTAGGGATTGGTATTACAAGAGATTAACAATGTGTTGGTGATGAAGATTGATGTCGAGGCCTTGTTGATCGGGTTGATAGCGTGGTGTGTCCTTCTGCTGATTCCCCCTCTGGATCCCGTTGAGGTGAGGTTTCTTGGTTCTAGAGTGATTTCTGATCTCTTTGTTCTCTGAAGCATATGCAATTCGTGATGGTATATGCATGGTTTGCTCAGCATATGGTACACTTCAGAATCATTCTCCATTCGGACAATGAGCAGGTTATATTCACTCCAAGGGTTCATCAACTCTAAGGGACAATGTGCTCCTATGTTTGCTTCTCTTTGGCATATATAATACATATGAAATTTCATCAAATGTGCTTGCTTGCAACATGCAACCATGGAATGTAGCTGAGCTGACCACCGCAGAGAAGCCCCCATCACCTAGATTCCTCATGAAAATACTCATAAATGATGCAACCATTGTTGAGAATGAATAAATGAATCCTAAGAGTTTTCCTGCAAAAAGAAAAAATCAGCAATCGATCACAACCGACAATGATCACATCCATTGCAATTTACACGCACTAGTAGAAAACGAGACATTAGTCCAGGTTCATAAGGGCCTTTAGTCCCGGTTGGATAGCCGGGGCTAAGGAATCGGGACTAAAGGCCCCCCTTTTTAGTCATGGTTTTGTTACGAACCGGGACTAAAGGGGCTCCACGTGGCCGCTGTGGAGCGCTCAGGCAGGAGGACCTTTAGTCCCGGTTGGTAACATCAACCGGGACTAAAGGCCGCCATGCGTCAGGCGTTGCCAAGCGCTGGGGTTTAGGGTTTTGGAGGGTTTAGGGGTTTCATTTTGTGTTTCCCTTTTCTTTTTGTGTTTGCCATTCAATTCTTTTTCATTTAGGGTTTTCATTTTCATTTTATGTTTTATTCAACTCGACCCTACTACATATAGCAATGAAGGAACCATTACACAACATCGTCATGAATATATATTCGACGCTACTATATATAATACACGTTCATGCATATATACAATATAATATCTCTTATGATCCCTAATATCTAATTACCAAAATTCCCTACCAATTCTTGATGGTATTCTCCCGTTTTAGGTATGACCTCTTCAAGTAAAAATCCCGCCAATTCCTCTTGAATTGCTCGTACGCGATCCTTTGGTAGGAGTTTGTCCTGGATCCGTTCGATCTAATTTAAAGAAGGGGGTCGATATATATGAATGAAACTCAACACAATTGATGGTAATAAAATAAAATTGTGAATATTGTTTACTTACTTGAAGTTGTTGTAAAATTCTGCCCTTCTTACAGGATGCTGATACGTCTCCGTCGTATCTATAATTTTTTATTGTTTCATGCCAATGTTTTATAACTTTTATATACTTTTGGCAACAATTTATATGATTTTCTTGGACTAACATATTGATCCAGTGCCCAATGCCAGTTTCTGTTTGTTGCATGTTTTTTGTTTCGCAGAAAATCCATATCAAACAAAGTCCAAACGTGATAAAAACTTACGGAGATTATTTTTGGAATATATGTGATTTTTGGGAAAAGGAATCAACGCGAGACGATGCCCGAGGAGTCCACAAGGCAGGGGGCGCCCGAGGGGGTAGGGCGCGCCCTGGCCCTTGTGGCCACTCCGTAAGGCGGTTGGTGCCCTTCTTTCGCTGCAAGAAAGCTAATATTTGGATAAAAATCGTGTTAAAATTTCAGCC
This sequence comes from Triticum aestivum, assembly GCF_018294505.1. NCBI lineage: Eukaryota > Viridiplantae > Streptophyta > Magnoliopsida > Poales > Poaceae > Triticum > Triticum aestivum. The sequence continues at coordinate 42,208,081 of NC_057796.1, forward strand.
CAATCGGAGTTACGGATCTCTGGGAATTTAAGAAACGGTGAAAGGCCAGAATCAAGGAGCGCAGAAACAGAAGGAAACAAAGAGAGAGAGAGAGAGAGAGAGAGAGAGAGAGAGAGAGAGAGAGAGATATCCAATCTCGGAGGGGCGGCCCTCCGCCGCCATGGAGGCCATGGACCAGAGGGGAAACCCTTCTCCCATCTAGGGGGAAGGTCAAGGGAGAAGAAGAGGGAGGGGGCTCTCCCTCCTCTCTCCCGGTGTCACCGGAACGCCGCCGGGGCCATCATCGTGACGACGATCTACACCAACAACTTCGCCACCGTCATCATCAACTCTCTCCCCCTCTATGCAGCTGTGTAACACCCCTTCTCCCCGCCGTAATCTCTACTTAAACATGGTGCTCAACGCTATATATTATTTCCCAATGATGTATGGCTATCCTATGATGTTTGAGTAGATCCGTTTTTTCCTATGGGTTGATTGATGAACATGATTGGTTTGAGTTGCATGTTTTATTATTGGTGCTGTCCTATGGTGCTCTGTGTGTCGCGCAAGCATGAGGGATCCCCGCTGTAGGGTTTGCAATATGTTCATGGTTTGCTTATTGTCTGTGTTGCGTGAGTGATAGAAACACAAACACGGATAAGTGGGTTATGGCGTATGGGAATAAAGAGGACTTGATACTTTAATGCTATGGTTGGGTTTTACCTTAATGATCTTTAGTAGTTACAGATGTTTGCTAGAGTTCCAATCATAAGTGCATATGATCCAAGAAGGGAAATTAAGTATGTTAGCTTATGCCCCTCCCTCATATAAAATTGCAACAATGATTACCGATCTAGTTATCGATTGCCTAGGGACAAATAACGTTCTTGTGACAAAAAGCTCTCTACTAAAACTAACTTAGTTATTTCTTTATCTAAACAGCCCCTAGATTTTATTTACGTGCTCTTTATTATCTTGCAAACATATCCTATAACACCTACAAAGTACTTCTAGTTTCATACTTGTTCTAGGTAAAGTGAACGTTAAGCGTGCGTAGAGTTGTATCAGTGGTCGATAGAACTTGAGGGAATATATGTTCTACCTTTATCTCCTTGTTGGGTTTGACACTCTTACTTATCGAGAAAGGATACAATTGATCCCCTATACTTGTGGGTTATCAAGACCTTTTTCTGGCGCCGTTGGCGGGGAGCAATAGCGTGGGGTGAATATTCTCGTGTGTGCTTGTTTGCTTTATCACTAAATAGATTTTATTTGCTGTTCTAAGTTGTTCTCTATATTTAGTTATGGATATGGAACACGAAATACCAAAAAAATTATGTGTACTTGCTACTCATGGAGATGGGGAACCTCCTAAAACCCTCGATGCTCATTATGTGAAAGATATTATGCACTACTTTAATAATCCTGAGAAAACCCCATTCAGTTATATAATGGGAGACACGTTGGATCAACGTGAATACTATAGTGATTATCGCTTGACTCAAAAAGGGAAACTGTTATGGGATCAAATTCACATGTTGCATTGGTATGCTTGGAATTTATGCTTGAGATATGATTATACTTGTTGCTCTAGGATGAAGGCTCTACACCTTCCCTTTTCTTGTAGATTTAATGATAATGAAACCTTGGCTTCTTATGCTAATGGTATATATGATTACTATGATGTGGAACGAATAGAAGAATTCGTTGCTTTTAAGGGTGCTTATGAAATTGAATCTTTGTTTCAAAAGTATGAAGCTTTTGATGATGATGTTTATAGGCCTGAAAATTTTCTTATACTTAAATATTGCTATGAGAATTATGAATACAATGCCGATATTGATGCGTTTATTGAGAAAGTCTCCGCTGTCCAAGAAGAGACTAATATTTTGCAGGAAACTATTGAAGAAGAAATTGATGACACTGTGAGCTCATTAGATGAAAAAGATGAGGAGGAGAGTGAAGAACAAAAGGAGGAAGAGCGGATTGATCACCCGTGCCCACCTTCTAATGAGAGTAACTCTTTATCCCATACATTGTTTAATTTCCCTTCGTGTTTACTGAAGGATGAATGCTATGATGATTGATATGATCCCTTGGATTCGTTGGAAATATCCCTTTTTGATGAACTTGATGCTTGCTATGCTTGTGGCCATGATGCCAATATGAATTATGCTTATGGAGATGAACTTGCTATAGTTCCTTATGTTAAGAATGAAATTTTTTCTATTGCACCCACACATGATAGTCCTATTATCTTTTTGAATTCTCCCAACTACACTATATCGGGGAAGTTTGCACTTATTAAGGATTATATTGATGGGTTGCCTTTTACTATTGCACGTGATGATTTAGATAGATATAATATGCATGTGCTTGCTGCTCCTACTTGCAATTATTATGAGAGAGGAACTACACCTCCGCCTCTCTATGTTTCCAATACGATAAATTTGCAAGGAACTATTTATGCTATGTATTGGCCTTTACTTAATGTGCATGAATTGTTCTTTTAAGACATGCCGATGCATAGGAAGAGAGCTAGACTTCGTTGTTGCATGATATATGTTACTTTGTGCTCACTACTAAATTATAAATCATTGTTTATTAAAATTGGCTTTGATATACCTTGGGATCCGGGTGGATCCATTACTTTAGCACTATGTGCCTAGCTTAATGGCTTTAAAGAAAGCGCTGCCAGGGAGACAACCCGGAAGTTTTAGAGAGTCATTTTATTCTGTTGTGTGCTTTTATATAGTTTAAAAACAAAAACAAAAATAAAGAGGTGAACCTAAAACTTGTTCAAAAAGAAAAGTGAAAGTGAGAGAGACGAGCATTGTTAAAGTGGGAGCATGCCTTGAACTTTGTTCATGCCCATGGAGACTTTGTGAATCTTAATTACAGAAACTTTTTAACAAAAATAATTATCCCCTTGTATAAATCCATTGTATAATAAAAATAATGTGCCAAGATTTTCCTTTAGGATGATTAGATTGCTGGTTTGGTATGTGCAATGGAAAAACAGAAACTTTGGCTGTAGTGCGTGATTTTACATTTTTTTACTGGAAAGTCAAACGCTTCTAAAACTTTTTGCACAGTACTTCTATACAAATTTTTTATTTTGTCCCAAGTTTTCAGATTTTTTGGAGTCACATAAGTATGGTTGATGTTCAGATCACTACAGACTATCCTGTTTAAGACAGATTCTGTTTTTGATGCATTGTTTTGCTCGTTTGATGAACTATCGATTGTATCGGTGGTATAAGCCATGGAAAAGTTATATTACAGTAGCTACAATGCAAAAACAATATATGAATGGGTTTGCAACAGTACTTAAAGTGGTGATTTGTTTTATTATACTAAGATCTCACGAGGGTTTTGTTAAGTTTTGTGTAATTGAAGTTTTCAAGTTTTTGGTGAGATCACGATGGATGAAGGAATAAGGAGTGGCAAGAGCCTAAGCTTGGGGATGCCCGAGGCACCCCAAGGTAATATTCAAGGACTCCCAAGCAACTAAGCTTGGGGATGCCCCGAAAGGCATCCCCTCTTTCTTCTAATGATCATCGATACTTTTACTTCACTATAAGAAAAAAGACACATCCGTGACATTTTGGGCCGAACGAATTTTTTTTCTATCATACTTATGACACTTCTATGACGATAATTGTGACAAAACCCGGTATCATCATAGATGTGGTGGGATCCTACTTCTATGACAAAAAATCATGACAGAAAATGGGCTTTTCGTCCTGGGCGGGCCGGAGATGCAGCTACATGACATTCTTTGGGCCGTCCATGACGGAAAAAACCGTGGTAGAAGCGAGGGCGAGGAAAATATCGGCGAGTTCCTGGTTACGGTGGGTGGTCGGGGGCCGAGCGATGCGCGTTTCTCTCGTACGTATGCGCGTGTGTGTGAGGCGTTGTGCTCTAACTGAACCCGAGCGAGGCGTTGGGCTCTAACTGAACCCGAGCGATTGCACTGCAGGCTACGCGTTACTGAACCCGAGCGATCGATCGATCCCTTGTTGTTAATTGAAGCCGAGTGATTCCTTCGCTACTGCTGCTAACTGAAGCCGATCGATGCTGCCTCTGGATGAAAGTGAGCATTGTTGGGGGGGGGTGGATGAATAGTTCCTGGTGGGGGGTTGGATGAACAGGACCCCGTGGTAGTAGAGGCCGTTGCCGCTGGATGAACAGTACCCCGATCGATCGAGCCGGTGGATGAACAAGACCCCGTGGAGGGCTGGATGAACAGGACCCCCGTGGAGGGCTGGTTGAACAGTAGCCGGTGGAGGGCTGGATGAACAATAGCCCGTGGAGGGGTGGTTGAACAGGACCCCGTGGAGAGGGCTGGTTGAACAGTAGCCGATGGAGGAGTGCACGGTGGAGGCTGGATGAACAGGAGCCCGTGGATGAACAGTCGCAGGTGGAGGCTGGAGGAGGTCGACGGTGGATGAACAGTAGCCCGTGGAGGCAGTCGACGGTGGAGATGAACAGTATCCCAAGGAGTCCCATTTTGCGGTACGCCACACCCCTCCCGATGAACAGGACCCCCGTTTCGACCGTAGCGCTCCAACACAAGTCTGTTTCCTCCGTTTTGCGGTATGCCACACCCCTCCCGATCAACAGGACCCCATTTCCATCGTAGGAGGTTTGTTTCCTCCGTTTTGTGGTATGCCAGACCCCTCCCGATGAACAGGATCCCATTTCGACCATGGCCGGTCGAACACAAGGCCGTTTCCTCCGTTCTGCGGTACGCCAGGCCTCGTTTCCATTGGCTGTTCCGTCCAAGCCGGTTGGCTCCCGATGAACAACACGCGTTCCGTTGCCTCCCGATGAACACGACGCATTCCGTTGCCTCCCCATGAACACGACGACGACACAGTTTCTCCGTTCCGACCCAGCCATGTACACAAGCCCTGGCCATACATATGCGCGAGTAGGCGTTCGAGACCCCGCCCGTATGTACGTACGTGGCCGTATTTACTTTCTTGCACCCTGGCTGCTATACGTACGTGTGCATGCTACGTGCGCGCCTCTACTATGACACGTGCACGCCTCTACTACGACACGTGCGCGGCTCTACATCGACCAGTATGTACGTACACGTTCGCGACCAGAATGACAATGCTACGTACGCTTTGACCAGGTGGGTCCCGACTGTCAGGCACTTCCTTGCGTGCAAAGATGTAGCTGGTGGGTCCCAGTAGTCAGGGGGCGAATCATTTTTTTTGCCCGTAATATGGACGCACTTCCTTGCGTGCGAAGATGTAGCTGGTGGGTCCCAATAGTTAGGGGGGAAACGTTTTTTCGCGAAATACGGTGGCCCATCCGGTGGGTCCCTGCTGTCAGGTGGAGGAATTATTATTTTCCACGTAATAAGGAGGCACTTCCTTGCTACGGCCCTGGACCCAGCTGTCAGCCTCTCCACGTATAGTACACTTCAGATGGAAGTCGGTCGTTGACCACATTGACCACGCCGTGCCGAGAGCACCAAGGCGGTGGACGACTGCGAGGCCTAGGAAGGGGACGACGTGGAGCCAGGGAAGACGCGGCAGTGGATGCCCACGCGAAGAGGAGTACGAGGGTTCACTGGTTCGGCTGTGGTGTGAGGCTGCCGTCGCCGCAGGGCCTGGCTAGCGGTGGGAGTAGTAGGGGGCGGTGAGGCCTCCGCGGCAGCCCAGCAGGTCACGGGAGGCAGGAGTAGGCGACATGACCGGCGCTGCTTCGGGCGGCTGGAGCAAGAAGACCAGAGGTTGAAGAAGCACTACGGCCGTTGGATGGACATCATACGGTCACTGGAGCTAGAATCGTTCATACTGACTAAGTTGACAAAGCCCTCCGTCCCCGTCAACTTAGTAGGCCCACAGGTCAGCCTCCCACTATGCTGGGTCCCAGCTAGCAGGGGGAGTATTCATTTTTTGTGCGTAATAAGGAGGCACTTCCTTGCGTGCAAAGATATAGCTGGTGGGTCCGAGCTATCAGTGGCGGGAACGTTTTTTTGTGAAATACAGAGGTCCTTTCGATGGGTCCCAGATGTCAGGTGGAGGAATCATTATTTTGCGCGTAATAAGGAGGCATTTCCTTGCGTGCGGCCATGGACCCAGCCGCCGGCCTCTCCACGTACAGTCCACTTCAGATGCATGTCGGTCGTTAACCACGTTGACCATGCCGCGCCGAGAGCACCAGGACAGTGGACGATGGCGAGGCCTAGGAAGGGAACGACACGGAGCCAGGGAAGACTTGGCAGTTGTTTCCCACACGGAGGGGAGTACGACGGTTTACTGGTTCGTCTGCCGTCCCCGGAGAATAACAACAGGTGTGGGTGAGTAGAGGGATGGCTAGGCCAGCGATGGGAGTACGGTGGGGCAGTGAGGCCTGCGCGGTAGCACAACCGGCCGTGGGAGGAGGGAGCAGGCAGTCTCACCGGCGCTTGTTTGAGCGGCTGGAGCAGGAAGATCAGAGATTGAAGAAGCACGACGGCCATTGGATGGACATCCAACAGTCACTGCTTGTGCGTCAACCTTTTTTTAGGAAAGACTCAAATATGTGGAAAACAACATATAGCCCATCTGCCATTATTTCTAATAATTTACAGCCCATTTGCTAATTCTTAAGGTTTTTGTTTAGCCCATGTTCTTTTTGTTAGCATTATAGCCCATATTGTGGCCACCGTTAAAAAATTATACGAAATTTTGCATATTTCGGTGCGGTACGAACTGTTTTTAATCCCGAAATTTCGAGTCACATTCAAACTGATTTTAAAAATTAATGTATATCAATATAAAATCCAACAAATTGTCCACGCATAAAAATCAATGCAATTTAAAATCTTGAAATTAAAAAAAAGTTTGAAACTAATTGCCGGTTTGATGTGTTTTAAAAATGTACAACCCATTTCTCATTGCTGATAGGCCACTTTCTCGGCCAGCCGAATGAAGCTCTCCTCGTCTTGAAAGATTTGCAGCCCAATAGGCCTGACAAAGCGACTTACTTGACAAATCACAAAAAAACTGGGCTAGCCATTTTCAGAAAGAAAGAAAAAACTACTTGGCTGGTTTGTGGTAAACATAAAAGAAAAGGCTGTCTAGACAGGCCAGAGTGCCCCGCACAGCCCAGTTGACACCCTGCTTCCGTCTCAAAAACAAATTAGATAAATGCCACTCCAATTATGGCGATTCATAAAAATGCCACTGCAGTTTCCAAACTTTTAAAAATGCCACTGCAATTTTTGCAAACTTTGAAAAACGCCACTGCAATTTTTGCAAACTTTGAAAAATGAGACTCCAGACTTCGAAAAATGCCACTGGAAATGTCATGAAATGGCATTTTTCAAAGTTTGGAAATTGCAGTGGCATTTCTCGGAATTACCAGATTTGGAGTGGCATTTATCAAATTAACCCAAAACAAAAATAACCGGGCGAGCTGCTGGGTCCCTGGTGTTAGCCGCTCGTTGTGCAATTCTCTCGTTTATTGACTACGTTGACAATGGCATGGGACCCAGATGTCAGAAATCCATTAGGAGGAGCCATTTTTTATTGGCTTGAAATAAGGAGGCACTTGCTTGCGTACTGCCATGACCTTGGTGGGTCCCTGCTGTCATCCTCTCCACGTACAATCATCTCCTGATTGTGTATGCATCAACCTGGTAGGCCCACAAGCCAGCCTCTAAACCCGTGGCGGACAAATACAACCCATTTAAAAAAATAACAGCCCATTCCATATGTTCAAATGGAAAGTTCAACATTTAGAGCAAAGTAACAGGTCTGATCCAGATATAGAGTACCGAACTTCCACGTTGACAACCATCATAGCCAAGTTAACTATCTACTCCCACTAATACTCTAGTAGTGTACAAGTACTAACTTACTCTTAGCTAACTAGACGATGCCGACCGCCATCTGCAGTACATGCTAAACGCCGGCACTGGCGTCCTCCACCTCGCCTCGGACTTGCCAGAGGTGCGATAGGGTGCGTTGCTCGCACGCGTTGGCCCTTTCCATGCCGGCGTGGTCCACCGAAGCTTCAGCTTCTAAGCGGGAAACCCACTTGACGAGCTTGTAGTAAAATTCGGCGTCGCGAACGCGTGCGTGCCCGACAGCCTCCAGGGCTATTTGCCGGGCGCTGGCCTCCACGTAGTCGGCTCAGTTGCGGGCGCTCTGCTCGCGACTCAGAGCGTCGGTGCGCTGCTGCTCCATGTCCCGCTGGCGGCGCAAATCGGTGATATGCTGCTCCTCCGCCAGGCGGTCGCGCTCCAACAACTCCTCATACTCCGCATTGCCATCTAAAGATCGATAGAATGCCTCCTCCCTCCGTCTGCCTTCCGGTGAAAAACCAAACACTAGTTCCGGCGGTGACCGCCTCCGGCGTCGCCTATCGCGGACGGGCGGGGGCATGGCGGACGTGGCGAGAGCGAGGATAAGTGGCGAGTGAAGGAAATATGCCCTAGAGACAATAATAAAGTTATTATTTATTTCCTTATATCATGATAAATGTTTATTATTCATGCTAGAATTGTATTAACCGGAAACATAATACTTGTGTGAATACATAGACAAACAAAGTGTCACTAGTATGCCTCTACTTGACTAGCTCGTTGATCAAAGATGGTTATGTTTCCTAGCCATTGACATGAGTTGTCATTTGATTAACGGGATCACATCATTAGGAGAATATGTGATTGACCTGACCCATTCCGTTAGCTTAGCACTCAATCGTTTAGTATGTTGCTATTGCTTTCTTCATGACTTATACATGTTCCTATGACCATGAGATTATGCAACTCCCGTTTACCGGAGGAACACTTTGTGTGCTACCAAACGTCACAACGTAACTGGGTGATTATAAAGGTGCTCTACAGGTGTCTCCGAAGGTACTTGTTGGGTTGGCATATTTCGAGATTAGGATTTGTCACTCCGATTGTCGGAGAGGTATCTCTGGGCCCTCTCGGTAATGCACATCACTTAAGCCTTGCAAGCATTGCAACTAATGAGTTTGTTGCGAGATGATGTATTAAGGAACGAGTAAAGAGACTTGCCTGTAACGAGATTGAACTAGGTATCGAGATACCGACGATCGAATCTCGGGCAAGTAATATACCGATGACAAAGGGAACAACGTATGTTGTTATGCGGTCTGACCGATAAAGATCTTCGTAAAATATGTGGGAGCCAATATGAGCATCCAGGTTCCGCTATTGGTTATTGACCGGAGACGTGTCTCGGTCATGTCTACATAGTTCTCGAACCCGTAGGGTCCGCACGCTTAACGTTTCGATGACAGTTATATTATGAGTTTATATGTTTTGATGTACCGAAGGTTGTTCGGAGTCCCGGATGTGATCACGGACATGACGAGGAGTCTCGAAATGGTCGAGACATAAAGATTGATATATTGGAAGCCTATGTGTGGATATCAGAAGTGTTCCGGGTGAAATCGGGATTTTACCGGAGTACCGGGAGGTTACCGGAACTCCCCGGCAACATAATGGGCCTTAGTGGGCCTAGGTGGAAGAGAGGAGAGGCGGCTAGGGCTGGGCCGCACGCCCCTCCCCCTAGTCCGAATAGGACAAGGAGAAGGGGGCGGCGCCCCCCTTCCTTCTTCTCCCTCTCCTCTTTCCCCCCTCCCAAGTCCTAATCCAACTAGTAAAAGGGGGGAGTCCTACTCCCGGTGGGAGTAGGACTCCTCCTGGCGCGCCCCAAGGCTGGCCGCACCTCTCCCCCTTTGCTCCTTTATATACGGGGGCAGGAGGGCACCCCATAGACACAACAATTGATCTATTGATCTCTTAGCCGTGTGCGGTGCCCCCCTCCACCATATTACACCTCGATAATATCGTAGCGGTGCTTAGGCGAAGCCCTGCGTCAGTAGAACATCATCATCGTCACCACGCCGTCGTGCTGACGAAACTCTCCCTCAACACTCGGCTGGATCGGAGGTCGAGGGACGTCATCAAGCTAAACGTGTGCTGAACTCGGAGGTGCCGTGCGTTCGGTACTTGATAGGTCGGATCGTGAAGACGTACGACTACATCAACCGCGTTGTGTTAACGCTTCCGCTTTCGGTCTACGAGGGTACGTGGACAACACTCTCCCCTCTCGTTGCTATGCATCACCATGATCTTGCGTGTGCGTAGGAATTTTTGTTAAATTACTACGTTCCCCAACAGTGGTATCAGAGCCTGGTTTTATGCGTAGATGTTATATGCACGAGTAGAACACAAGTGAGTTGTGGGCGATATAAGTCATACTTCTTACCAGCATGTCATACTTTGGTTCGGCGGTATTGTTGGATGAAGCGGCCCGGACCGACATTACGCGTACGCTTACGCGAGACTGGTTCTTCCGACGTGCTTTGCACAGAGGTGGCTGGTGGGTGTCAGTTTCTCCAACTTTAGTTGAACCGAGTGTGGCTACGCCCGGTCCTTGCGAAGGTTAAAACAGCACCAACTTGACAAACTATCGTTGTGGTTTTGATGCGTAGGTAAGAACGGTTCTTGCTAAGCCCGTAGCAGCCACGTAAAACTTGCAACAACAAAGTAGAGGACGTCTAACTTGTTTTTGCAGGGCATGTTGTGATGTGATATGGTCAAGACATGATGCTAAATTTTATTGTATGAGATGATCGTGTTTTGTAACCGAGTTATCGGCAACTGGCAGGAGCCATATGGTTGTCGCTTTATTGTATGCAATGCAATCGCCATGTAATTGTTTTACTTTATCACTAAGCGGTAGCGATAGTCGTAGAAGCAATAGTTGGTGAGACGACAACGATGCTATGATGGAGATCAAGGTGTCGCGCCGGTGACGATGGGGATCATGACGGTGCTTCGGAGATGGAGATCACAAGCACAAGATGATGATGGCCATATCATATCACTTATATTGATTGCATGTGATGTTTATCTTTTTATGCATCTTATCTTGCTTTGATTGACGGTAGCATTATAAGATGATCCCTCACTAAATTATCAAAGTATAAGTGTTCTCCCTGAGTATGCACCGTTGCGAAAGTTCTTCGTGCTGAGACACCACGTGATGATCGGGTGTGATAGGCTCTACGTTCAAATACAACGGGTGCAAAACAGTTGCACACGCGGAATACTCATGTTAAACTTGACGAGCCTAGCATATAACAGATATGGCCTCGGAACACGGAGACCGAAAGGTCGAGCGTGAATCATATAGTAGATATGATCAACATAGTGATGTTCACCGTTGAAACTACTCCATCTCACGTGATGATCGGACATGGTTTAGTTGATATGGATCACGTGATCACTTAGAGGATTAGAGGGATGTCTATCTAAGTGGGAGTTCTTAAGTAATATGGTTAATTGAACTTGAATTTATCATGAACTTAGTACCTGATAGTATCTTGCTTGTCTATGTTAATTGTAGATAGATGGCCCGTGCTGTTGTTCCGTTGAATTTTAATGCGTTCCTTGAGAAAGCAAAGTTGAAAGATGATGGTAGCAATTACACGGACTGGGTCCGTAACTTGAGGATTATCCTCATTGCTGCACAGAAGAATTACGTCCTGGAAGCACCGCTGGGTGCCAGACCTGCTGCAGGAGCAACACCAGATGTTATGAACGTCTGGCAGAGCAAAGCTGATGACTACCCGATAGTTCAGTGTGCCATGCTTTACGGCTTAGAACCGGGTCTTCAACGATGTTTTGAACGTCATGGAGCATATGAGATGTTCCAGGAGTTGAAGTTAATATTTCAAGCAAATGCCCGGATTGAGAGATATGAAGTCTCCAATAAGTTCTATAGCTGCAAGATGGAAGAGAATAGTTCTGTCAGTGAGCATATACTCAAAATGTCTGGGTATAACAATCACTTGATTCAACTGGGAGTTAATCTTCCGGATGATAGCGTCATTGACAGAATTCTTCAATCACTGCCACCAAGCTACACGAGCTTCGTGATGAACTATAACATGCAAGGGATGAATAAGACGATTCCAGAGCTCTTCGCAATGCTAAAGGCTGCGGAGGTAGAAATCAAAAAGGAGCATCAAGTGTTGATGGTCAATAAGACCAGAAAAAGGGCAAAGGGAAGAAGAAGGGGAACTTCAAGAAAAACAGCAAGCAAGTTGCTGTTCAGGAGAAGAAACCCAAGTCTAGACCTAAGCCTGAGACTGAGTGCTTCTACTGCAAGCAGACTAGTCACTGGAAGCGGAACTGCCCCAAGTATTTGGCGGATAAGAAGGATGGAAGGGTGAACAAAGGTATATGTGATATACATGTTATTGATGTGTACCTTACTAATGCTCGCAATAGCACCTGGGTATTTGATACTGGTTCTGTTGCTAATATTTGCAACTCGAAACAGGGGCTACGGATTAAGCGAAGATTGGCTAAGGACGAGGTGACGATGCGCGTGGGAAATGGTTCCAAAGTCGATGTGATCGCGGTCGGCACGCTACCTCTACATCTACCTTCGGGATTAGTTTTAGACCTAAATAATTGTTATTTGGTGCCAGCGTTAAGCATGAACATTATATCTGGATCTTGTTTGATGTGAGACGGTTATTCATTTAAATCAGAGAATAATGGTTGTTCTATTTATATGAGTAATATCTTTTATGGTCATGCACCCTTGAAGAGTGGTCTATTTTTGTTGAATCTCGATAGTAGTGATACACATATTCATAACACTGAAGCCAAAAGATGCAGAGTTGATAATGATAGTGCAACTTATTTGTGGCACTGCCGTTTAGGTCATATCGGTGTAAAGCGCATGAAAAATCTCCATACTGATGGACTTTTGGAACCACTTGATTATGAATCACTTGGTACTTGCGAACCGTGCCTCATGGGCAAGATGACTACAACACCGTTCTCCGAAACTACGGAGAGAGCAACAGATTTGTTGGAAATCATACATACAGATGTATGTGGTCCGATGAATATTGAGGCTCATGGCGGATATCGTTATTTTCTCACCTTCACAGATGATTTGAGCAGATATGGGTATATCTACTTAATGAAACATAAGTTTGAAAAAGTTCAAAGAATTTCAGAGTGAATTTGAAAATCATTGTAACAAGAAAATAAAGTTTCTACGATCATATCGTGGAGGAGAATATTTGAGTTATGAGTTTGGTCTTCATTTGAAACAATGCGGAATAGTTTCGCAACTCACGCCACCCGGAACACCACAGCGTAATGGTGTGTCCGAACGTCGTAATCGTATTTTACTAAATATGGTGCGATCTATGATGTCTCTTACTGATTTACCGCTATCGTTTTGGGGTTATGCTTTAGAGACGGCTGCATTCACGTTAAATAGGTCACCATCGAAATCCGTTAAGACGACGCCTTATGAACTATGGTTTGGCAAGAAACCAAAGTTGTCATTTCTTAAAGTTTGGGGCTGCGATGCTTATGTGAAAAACTTTAACCTGATAAGCTCGAACCCAAATTGGAGAAATGTGTCTTCATAGGATACCCAAAGGAGACTGTTGGGTACACCTTCTATCACAGATCCGAAGGCAAAACTTTTGTTGCTAAATTCGGAATTTTTCTGGAGAAGGAGTTTCTCTCGAAAGAAGTGAGTGGGAGGAAAGTAGAACTTGATGAGGTAACTGTACCTGCTCCCTTATTGGAAAGTAGTTCATCACAGAAACCGGTTTCTGCGACACCTACACCAGTTAGTGAGGAAGTTAATGATGATGATGATGAAACTTCAGATCAAGTTATTACTGAACCTCGTAGGTCAACCAGAGTAAGATCCGCACCAGAATGGTACGGTAATCCTGTTCTGGAGGTTATGTTACTAGACCATGACGAACCTACGAACTATGAAGAAGCGATGGTGAGCCCAGATTCCGCAAAATGGCTTGAGGCCATGAAATCCGAGCTGGGATCCATGTATGAGAATAAAGTATGGACTTTGGTTGACTTGCCCGATGATCAGCAAGCCATTGAAAATAAATGGATCTTCAAGAAGAAGACTGACGCTGACGGTAATGTTACTGTCTATAAAGGTCGACTTGTTGTGAAAGGTTTTCGACAAGTTCAAGGGATTGACTACGATGAGACCTTCTCACCCGTAGCGATGCTTAAGTCTGTCCGAATCATGTTAGCAATTGCCACATTTTATGATTATGAAATTTGGCAAATGGATGTCAAAACTGCATTCCTGAATGGATTTCTGGAAGAAGAATTGTATATGATGCAACTGGAAGGTTTTGTCGATCCAAAGGGAGCTAACAAAGTGTGCAAGCTCCAGCGATCCATTTATGGACTGGTGCAAGCCTCTCGGAGTTGGAATAAACGCTTTGATAGTGTGATCAAAGCATTTGGTTTTGTACAGACTTTTGGAGAAGCCTGTATTTACAAGAAAGTGAGTGGGAGCTCTGTAGCATTTCTGATATTATATGTGGATGACATATTGCTGATTGGAAATGATATAGAATTTCTGGATAGCATAAAGGGATACTTGAATAAGAGTTTTTCAATGAAAGACCTCGGTGAAGCTGCGTATATATTGGGCATCAAGATCTATAGAGATAGATCAAGATGCTTAATTGGACTTTCACAAAGCACATACCTTGAAAAAGTTTTGAAGAAGTTCAAAATGGATCAAGCAAAGAAAGGGTTCTTGCCTGTGTTACAAGGTGTGAAGTTGAGTAAGACTCAATGCCCGACCACTGCAGAAGGTAGAGAGAAGATGAAAGATGTTCCCTATGCTTCAGCCATAGGCTCTATCATGTATGCAATGCTGTGTACCAGACCTGATGTATGCCCTGCTATAAGTCTATCAGGAAGGTACCAAAGTAATCCAGGAGTGGATCACTGGACAGCGGTCAAGAACATCCTGAAATACCTGAAAAGGACTAAGGATATGTTTCTCGTTTATGGAGGTGACAAAGAGCTCATCGTAAATGGTTACGTCGATGCAAGCTTTGACACTGATCCAGACGATTCTAAATCGCAAACCGGATACGTGTTTACATTGAACGGTGGAGCTGTCGGTTGGTGCAGTTCTAAACAAAGCGTCGTGGCGGGATCTACGTGTGAAGCGGAGTACATAGCTGCTTCAGAAGCAGCAAATGAAGGAGTCTGGATGAAGGAGTTCATATCCGATCTAGGTGTCATACCTAGTGCATCGGGTCCAATGAAAATCTTTTGTGACAATACTGGTGCAATTGCCTTAGCAAAGGAATCCAGATTTCACAAGAGAACCAAGCACATCAAAAGACGCTTCAATTCCATCCGGGATTTAGTCCAGGTGGGAGACATAGAAATTTGCAAGATACATACGGATCTGAATGTTGCAGACCCGTTGACTAAGCCTCTTCCACGAGCAAAACAGGATCAACACCAAGGCTCCATGGGTGTAAGAATCATTACTGTGTAATCTAGATTATTGACTCTAGTGCAAGTGGGAGACTGAAGGAAATATGCCCTAGAGGCAATAATAAAGTTATTATTTATTTCCTTACATCATGATAAATGTTTATTATACATGCTAGAATTGTATTAACCGGAAACATAATACTT
This sequence comes from Triticum aestivum, assembly GCF_018294505.1. Classification (NCBI taxonomy): domain Eukaryota; kingdom Viridiplantae; phylum Streptophyta; class Magnoliopsida; order Poales; family Poaceae; genus Triticum; species Triticum aestivum. Next base: position 42,223,574 of record NC_057796.1, read on the forward strand.
GTGTGAATACATAGACAAACAAAGTGTCACTAGTATGCCTCTACTCTAGCTCGTTGATCAAAGATGGTTACGTTTCCTAGCCATTGACATGAGTTGTCATTTGATTAACGGGATCACATCATTAGGAGAATGATGTGATTGACTTGACCCATTCCATTAGCTTAGCACTCGATCGTTTAGTATGTTGCTATTGCTTTCTTCATGACTTATACATGTTCCTATGACTATGAGATTATGCAACTCCCGTTTACCGGAGGAACACTTTGTGTGCTACCAAACGTCACAACGTAACTGGGTGATTATAAAGGTGCTCTACAGGTGTCTCCGAAGGTACTTGTTGGGTTGGCGTATTTCGAGATTAGGATTTGTCACTCCGATTGTCGGAGAGGTATCTCTGGGCCCTCTCGGTAATGCACATCACTTAAGCCTTGCAAGCATTGCAACTAATGAGTTTGTTGCGAGATGATGTATTACGAAACGAGTAAAGGGACTTGCCGGTAACGAGATTGAACTAGGTATTAAGATACCGACGATCGAATCTCGGGCAAGTAACATACCAATGACAAAGGGAACAACGTATGTTGTTATGCGGTCTGACCGATAAAGATCTTCATAGAATATGTGGGAGCTAATATGAGCATCCAGGTTCCGCTATTAGTTATTGACCGGAGACGTGTCTCGGTCATGTCTACATAGTTCTTGAACCCGTAGGGTCCGCACGCTTAACGTTTCGATGACAGTTATATTATGAGTTTATATGTTTTGATGTACCAAAGGTTGTTCGGAGTCCCGGATGTGATCACGGACATGACGAGGAGTCTCGAAATGGTCGAGACATAAAGATTGATATATTGGAAGCCTATGTTTGCATATCGGAAGTGTTCCGGGTGAAAGCGGGATTTTACCGGAGTACCCGGAGGTTACCAGAACTCCCCGGCAACATAATGGGCCTTAGTGGGCCTTGGTGGAAGAGAGGAGAGGCGGCTAGGGCTGGGCCGCGCGCCCCTCCCCCCTAGTCCGAATAGGACAAGGAGAAGGGGGCGGCGCCCCCTTCCTTCTTCTCCCTCTCCTCTTTCCCCCTCCCAAGTCCTAATCCAACTAGGAAAAGGGGGGGAGTCCTACTCCCGGTGGGAGTAGGACTCCTCCTGGCGTGCCCCAAGGCTGGCCGCACCTCTCCCCCTTTGCTCCTTTATATACGGGGGCAGGGGTGCACCCCATAGACACAACAATTGATCTATTGATCTCTTAGCCGTGTGCGGTGCCCCCCTCCACCATATTACACCTCGATAATATCGTAGCGGTGCTTAGGCGAAGCCCTGCGTCGGTAGAACATCATCATCGTCACCACGCCGTCGTGCTGACGAAACTCTCCCTCAACACTCGGCTGGATCGGAGTTCGAGGGACGTCATCGAGCTGAACGTGTGCTGAACTCGGAGGTGCCGTGCGTTCGGTACTTGATCGGTTGGATCGTGAAGACGTACGACTACATCAACCGCGTTGTGTTAACGCTTCCGCTTTCGGTCTACGAGGGTACGTGGACAACACTCTCCCCTCTCGTTGCTATGCATCACCATGATCTTGCGTGTGCGTAGGAATTTTTTTTAAATTACTACGTTCCCCAACAGCAAGCAACGTAGGGCCGGTGGTTGCTTATGAGGATAGGGCGAGTTGGGTGATGGTGCCACCCGAGAAGCCCGGGAAACAGTAATTACAGGCGGACGGTAGGCGAACCAGCGTGTCGCGGGAAACGCGATGGTCATTGGAATTCAATGCGTAAGCAGGCATGGCTTAGCGCGCCAGCTTGCCGTGGAAAACTAGAAAAACTAAAATTATGATTGTGCCGTCCCATCCCGTCAGTGGTGCTTCCCGTCCGTGCTGGGTCGCACGCCGGCATGACGGTCAAACGAGTGCACTCGAATCATCCAGATGAGGTACTCCCTCCTTGTCAAAAATTATTCCACCACTCATCATCTACCTTGGTTGGTGAGATTTTTGAATTAAGCCCTGCAAACCGGAAAGGAGGTAGTACGTGCGGGATCCGCTATTTATTCGTGTAGGATCGAGTAATTCGTTTTTTGAATTGAGCCCTGCAAACCGGAAAGGAGGTAGTACGTGTGTGATCCGCTATTTATCCGTGTAGGATCGAGTAGGTCGGATAGTGTACATGTAGGATCGAGTAGGTCGGATGGTGTACATGTACGATCGCATTAGCTGATGAACGTTCACTGGGAGATAGGGCATTTGCGAATGTTTTTGCTGGCAGTTTCTTCAGATTCGCATGGCATTTTATTCAGAGCAGCTTGTTAGTTTCTTCCGAGGTAGGCATTTTATTCAAAAAACTGCCACTTCGGATCTTGCGTCGCAACTAAAACTGCCAGGAGCGCATTAGTAGACTAGATAGTGATCGATCAGTAACTTGTAAACACTAAGCGAACATAAATAAGGAACTGTTAGTAACTTGTAAACACTGAGAACACAGAAATAAGGATCATGCTGTGCACAGCAGTAAGAGCCGATCCGTTCGAAATGTTCACATGAGACTCACAGGCCTGGCATTGTAATATGTTCACATTAGTAGCCCAAATTCAAAACCAACTAGTACGATTCCCATACATAAGATCAACATGTTAATGCATCTCAATGATTCACAGATCATATACAAATATGTAGCTCCAAAAGCAAAGATCTAGAAAAAACATATGTTCTTCCTACTAACATGGATGCTTCTCTTGGCCAACATTCAGTACAGAGTGAAAGACAAATTTGTTTGTGAAGTCTACAATTCCTCTTGCAAACGTAACTAGTTTCACCAATAGCTGGAACCATGAGAATGAACCACACATGATGGAGGAACATCCACTACAATATGATTTGGTCTTCTCTCGATCACACGGCGAGACTATTTTCGGAATACAAACTTTAACTTAGGCAAAATGATGCCCATTGTATAATCAGACAAAAGCAATGAAGCACCTAGTGTTGGCCGATAAATAGTACAATACTACTTTTTTGCAGTCCATGAAGTGACTATCCAATCTTTCTGTGTCCATTTTCAAATGGCACTGCATGCAGTGACTATACTATTCTCTTGTGCAGTTCAACCAAAATTGTGGTCACTTTGTTTGTTTGCCAAATAGCAACGGGCAGAGATCTCTGTCTGCACAAATATCAAGCAGCTAGTAAACATATACCCCACCTTGTATTTTCGGTTTAAACACGTCTCTTCCGCTTAGCATCTGTCATGTTTTGCACTAGACAATTTGATACAGTCTTGTTTTGCCCTGGACAATTTCATACTTAATTGATTTGCTGGTTCAGAGCAGAAATATAGCGCCTATTCTTCATCAGACCAAGGATATCCATGTTCGCAGTGATGGAAAAGGTGAAATCGATACAACCGAGATTGAGCATCCAATCATTGAATCCTGTCCTGCACCTCCAATGTAGGCCCACCCTGCCAATAAATTCACATGCAAACCACTAGTATTACTATCTAATGACAGTACAAAAAGAGTAGCAAGATAGTAGCAAACCATGTACCTTCATAATGAACAGCTCATAGTACCACCAATTGGATATAAAGGTTTGGAAGAAAACATGCTCCTAATGTTGAACCATTTGGACTTTTTGTGCAGTTCCACTAAAATCGAGCATCCCTGTTTGCATAGATATTGAAAGTGTGATTACTATAAAAGTGGCACTAGTTGAAGCATAGACTCACAAATATAAGCATTCCAATTTCTTAATGGGAAAAGGTAGCAAGACTGTTTCTAACCACCTGTTTGAAGGAATAAATAATGCAACAACGGCTGATGTCAGGAAGGCATACATAGTTTTTTTATGAAAAATTGAGCCATTCCTGACCTTTCCTCTTCTTTTAAGCATATTTTGTGCAGTTCAACTAAAATAAAATGCCATCACCGCCTTGACAATTCAGTGACACTGTACAAAAGGAAATGACTTAACATTACATCATGATGTCAGGTATGTAGTCGACAGGCATTAGAGACAAACATACAGACCTCCTCCGATAACATAATGAACATTAATTTTAACAAAGGTGTGACTAGCTTTACCGGGATAATTCGAGTGAACTCTACACCCTCTGTTCCTTAATATAAGACATTTTCGCAGTTCAATTTAAAGTACCCAAATGTCTAGTATTTAGAAAAACAAGTAGTAGTTTTCTTGAGCACATATCTGGGAAAGCTTGCCATAGTCTATATATGTCCATACGCTAATGCAACACCATTCAAATAGTACAAATATACACTAATCCAGTGGCTAGTGCAACAGTAGAGTAGTTATTTTATTACAGGGTACAGTAGAATGCTTTTACTGAACAGATTTCCATAAGCTCTAGCACTGGAAGATTTCTATAAGAATTAACAATACAAAATGTAAAGGTAACAAGTTTCTGAAGGAAATATGCCCTAGAGGCAATAATAAAGTATTATTTATTTCCTTATATCATGATAAATGCTTATTATTCATGCTAGAATTGTATTAACCGGAAACATAATACATGTGTGAATACATAGACAAACAGTGTGTCACTAGTATGCCTCTACTTGACTAGCTCGTTAATCAAAGATGGTTATATTTCCTAGCCATAGACATGAGTTGTCATTTGATTAACAGGATCACCTCATTAGGAGAATGACGTGATTGACTTGACCCATTCCGTTAGCTTAGCACTCGATCGTTTAGTATTTTGCTATTGCTTTCTTCATGACTTATACATGTTCCTATGACTATGAGATTATGCAACTCCCGTTTACCGGAGGAACACTTTGTGTGCTACCAAACGTCACAACGTAACTGGGTGATTATAAAGGTGCTCTACAGGTGTCTCCAAAGGTACTTGTTGGGTTGGCGTATTTCGAGATTAGGATTTGTCACTCCGATTGTCGGAGAGGTATCTCTGGGCCCACTCGGTAATGCACATCACTATAAGCCTTGCAAGCATTGTGACTAATGAGTTAGTCGCGGGATGATGTATTACGGAACTAGTAAAGAGACTTGCCAGTAACGAGATTGAACTAGGTATCGAGATACGGACGATCGAATCTCGGGCAAGTAACATACCGATGACAAAGGGAACAACGTATGTTGTTATGCGGTCTGACCGATAAAGATCTTCGTAGAGTATGTAGGAACCAATATGAGCATCCAGGTTCCGCTATTGGTTATTAACCGGAGAGGTGTCTCGGTCATGTCTACATAGTTCTCGAACCCGTAGGGTCCGCACGCTTAACGTTATGATGCCAGTTATATTATGAGTTTATATGTTTTGATGTACCGAAGGTTGTTCGGAGTCACGGATGTGATCACGGACATGACGAGGAGTCTCGAAATGGTCGAGACATAAAGATTGATATATTGGACGACTATATTCGGACACCGGAAGTGTACCAGAGAAGTTTAGGATAAAACTGGAGTGCCGGAGGGGTTACCGGAACCCCCCGGGGAAGTATTGGGCCTTAGTGGGCCTGAGGGGAGAGAGAGGGCAGCAGCCCAGGAGGTGGCGCGCCCCCTCCCATGAGGAGTCCGAATTGGAATAGGGGAGGGGGGCGCGGCCCCTCTTTCCCTCTCCCTCTCCCTCTTTTTCCTTCCCCTTCTCTCTTCCTAGTTGGACTAGGAAAGGGGAGTCCTACTCCTACTAGGAGGAGGACTCCCCCTCCTTGGCGCGCCCCAAGGGCCGGCCGGCCTCCCCCCTTGCTCCTTTATATACGGGGGCAGGGGGGCACCTCTGAACACACAATTTGATGTATGATCTTTTAGCCGTGTGCGGTGCCCCCCTCCACCATATTACACCTCGATAATATCATTGCGGAGCTTAGGCGAAGCCCTGCGTTGGTAGAACATCATCATCGTCACCACGCCGTCGTGCTGACGAAACTCACCCTCAACACTCGGCTGGATCGGAGTTCGAGGGACGTCATCGAGCTGAACGCGTGCTGAATTCGGAGGTGCCGTGCGTTCGGTACTTGATTGGCCGTATCATGAAGACGTATGACTACATCAACCGCGTTGTGATAACGCTTCCGCTTTCGGTCTATGAGGGTACGTGGACAACACTCTCCCCTCTTGTTGCTATGCATCACCATGATCTTGCATGTGCGTAGGATTTTTTTTTGAAATTACTACATTCCCCAACAGTGGCATCTGAGCCTGGTTTTATGCGTTGATGCTATGCACGAGTAGAACACAAGTGAGTTGTGGGCGATATAATCATACTGCTTACCAGCATGTCATACTTTGGTTCAGCGGTATTGTGAGATGAAGCGGCTCGGACCGACATTACGCGTACGCTTACGCGAGACTGGTTTCACCGTTGCGAGCACTCGTTGCTTAAAGGTGACTGGCGGGTGTCTGTATCTCTCACTTTAGTTGAACCGAGTGTGGCTACGCCCGGTCCTTGCGAAGGTTAAAACATCACCAACTTGACAAACTATCGTTGTGGTTTTGATGCGTAGGTAAGAACGGTTCTTGCTAAGCCCGTAGCAGCCACGTAAAACTTGCAACAACAAAGTAGAGGACGTCTAACTTGTTTTTGCAGGGCATGTTGTGATGTGATATGGTCAAGACATGATGCTAAATTTTATTGTATGAGATGATCATGTTTTGTAACTGAGTTATCGGCAACTGGCAGGAGCCATATGGTTGTCGCTTTATTGTATGCAATGCAATCGCCATGTAATTGTTTTACTTTATCACTAAGCGGTAGCGATAGTCGTAGAAGCAATAGTTGGTGAGACGACAACGATGCTACAATGGAGATCAAGGTGTCGCGCCGGTGACGATGGGGATCATGACGGTGCTTCGGAGATGGAGATCACAAGCACAAGATGATGATGGCCATATCATATCACTTATATTGATTGCATGTGATGTTTATCTTTTTATGCATCTTATCTTGCTTTGATTGACAGTAGCATTATAAGATGATCCCTCACTAAATTATCAAAGTATAAGTGTTCTCCCTGAGTATGCACCGTTGCGAAAGTTCTTCGTGCTGAGACACCACGTGATGATCGGGTGTGATAGGCTCTACGTTCAAATACAACGGGTGCAAAACAGTTGCACACGCGGAATACTCATGTTAAACTTGACGAGCCTAGCATATAACAGATATGGCATCGGAACACGGAGACCGAAAGGTCGAGCGTGAATCATATAGTAGATATGATCAACATAGTGATGTTCACCGTTGAAACTACTCCATCTCACGTGATGATCGGACATGGTTTAGTTGATATGGATCACGTGATCACTTAGAGGATTAGAGGGATGTCTATCTAAGTGGGAGTTCTTAAGTAATATGGTTAATTGAACTTGAATTTATCATGAACTTAGTACCTGATAGTATCTTGCTTGTCTATGTTAATTGTAGATAGATGGCCCGTGCTGTTGTTCCGTTGAATTTTAATGCGTTCCTTGAGAAAGCAAAGTTGAAAGATGATGGTAGCAATTACACGGACTCGGTCCATAACTTGAGGATTATCCTCATTGCTGCACAGAAGAATTACGTCCTGGAAGCACCGCTGGGTGCCAGACCTGCTGCAGGAGCAACACCAGATGTTATGAACGTCTGGCAGAGCAAAGCTGATGACTACTCGATAGTTCAGTGTGCCATGCTTTACGGCTTAGAACCGGGTCTTCAACGACGTTTTGAATGTCATGGAGCATATGAGATGTTCTAGGAGTTGAAGTTAATATTTCAAGCAAATGCCCGGATTGAGAGATATGAAGTCTCCAATAAGTTCTATAGCTGCAAGATGGAAGAGAATAGTTCTGTCAGTGAGCATATACTCAAAATGTCTGGGTATAACAATCACTTGATTCAACTGGGAGTTAATCTTCCGGATGATAGCGTCATTGACAGAATTCTTCAATCACTGCCACCAAGCTACACGAGCTTCGTGATGAACTATAACATGCAAGGGATGAATAAGACGATTCCCGAGCTCTTCGCAATGCTAAAGGCTGCGGAGGTAGATATCAAAAAGGAGCATCAAGTGTTGATGGTCAATAAGACCAGAAAAAGGGCAAAGGGAAGAAGAAGGGGAACTTCAAGAAAAACAGCAAGCAAGTTGCTGTTCAGGAGAAGAAACCCAAGTCTGGACCTAAGCCTGAGACTGAGTGCTTCTACTGCAAGCAGACTGGTCACTGGAAGCGGAACTACCCCAAGTATTTGGCGGATAAGAAGGATGGCAAGGTTAACAAAGGTATATGTGATATACATGTTATTGATGTGTACCTTACTAATGCTCGCAGTAGCACCTGGGTATTTGATACTGGTTCTGTTGCTAATATTTGCAACTCGAAACAGGGGCTACAGATTAAGCGAAGATTGGCTAAGGACGAGGTGATGATGTGCGTGGGAAATGGTTCCAAAGTCGATGTGATCGCCGTCGGCACGCTACCTCTACATCTACCTTCGGGATTAGTATTAGACCTAAATAATTGTTATTTGGTGCCAGCGTTGAGCATGAACATTATATTTGGATCTTGTTTGATGCGAGACGGTTATTCATTTAAATCAGAGAATAATGGTTGTTCTATTTATATGAATAATATCTTTTATGGTCATGCACCCTTGAAGCGTGGTCTATTTTTAATGAATCTCGATAGTAGTGACACACATATTCATAATGTCGAAGCCAAAAATGCAGAGTTGATAATGACAGTGCAACTTATTTGTGGCACTGCCGTTTAGGTCATATCGGTGTAAAGCGCATGAAGAAACTCCATACTGATGGACTTTTGGAATCACTTGATTATGAATCACTTGGTACTTGCGAACCGTCCCTCATGGGCAAGATGACTAAAACACCGTTCTCTGGAACTATGGAGAGAGCAATAGATTTATTGGAAATCATACATACAGATGTATGTGGTCCGATGAATATTGAGGCTCGTGGCGGATATCGTTATTTTCTCACCTTCACAAATGATTTGAGCAGATATGGGTATATCTACTTAACGAAACATAAGTCTGAAACATTTGAAAAGTTCAAAGAATTTCAGAGTGAAGTTGAAAATCATCGTAACACGAAAATAAAGTTTCTACGATCAGATCGTGGAGGAGAATATTTGAGTTACGTGTTTGGCCTACATTTGAAACAATGCGGAATAGTTTCGCAACTCACGCCACCCGGAACACCACAGCGTAATGGTGTGTCCGAACGTCGTAATCGTACTTTATTAGATCTGGTGCGATCTATGATGTCTCTTACTGATTTACCGCTATTGTTTTGGGGTTATGCTTTAGAGACGGCTGCATTCACTCTAAATAGGACACCATCGAAATCCGTTGAGACGACGCCTTATGAACTATGGTTTGGCAAGAAACCAAAGTTGTCGTATCTTAAAGTTTGGGGTTGCAATGTTTATGTGAAGAAACTTCAACCTGATAAGCTCGAACCTAAATCGGAGAAATGTGTCTTCATAGGATACCCAAAGGAGACTGTTGGGTACACCTTCTATCACAGATCCGAAGGCAAGATTTTTGTTGCTAAAATGGATCCTTTCTAGAGAAGGAGTTTCTCCCTAAAGAAGTGAGTGGGAGGAAAGTAGAACTTGATGAGGTAACTGTACCTGCTCCCTTATTGGAAAGTAGTTCATCACAGAAACCAGTTTCTGCGACACCTACACCAATTAGTGAGGAAGTTAATGATGATCATGAAACTTCATATCAAGTTATTACTGAACCTCGTAGGTCAACCAGAGTAAGATCCGCACCAGAATGGTACGGTAATCCTGTTCTGGAGGTTATGTTACTAGACCATGACGAACCTACGAACTATGAAGAAGCGATGGTGAGCCCAGATTCCGCAAAATGGCTTGAAGCCATGAAATCCAAGATGGGATCCATGTATGAGAACAAAGTATGGACTTTGGTTGACTTGCCCGATGGTCAGCAAGCCATTGAAAATAAATGGATCTTCAAGAAGAAGACTGACGCTGATGGTAATGTTACTGTCTATAAAGCTTTGCGAAAGGTTTTCGACAAGTTCAAGGGATTGACTACGATGAGACCTTCTCACCCGTAGCGATGCTTAAGTCTGTTCGAATCATGTTAGCAATTGCCGCATTTTATGATTATGAAATTTGGCGAATGGATGTCAAAACTGCATTCCTGAATGGATTTCTAGAAGAAGAGTTGTATATGATGCAACCGGAAGGTTTTGTCGATCCAAAGGGAGCTAACAAAGTGTGCAAGCTCCAGCGATCCATTTATGGACTGGTGCAAGCCTCTAGGAGTTGGAATAACTTTGATAGTGTGATCAAAGCATTTGGTTTTATACAGACTTTTGGAGAAGCTTGTATTTACAAGAAAGTGAGTGGGAGCTCAGTAGCATTTCTGATATTATATGTGGATGACATATTGCTGATTGGAAATGATATAGAATTTCTGGATAGCATAAAGGGATACTTGAATAAGAGTTTTTCAATGAAAGACCTCGGTGAAGCTGCATATATATTAGGCATTAAGATCTATAGAGATAGATCAAGACGCTTAATTGGACTTTCACAAAGCACATACCTTGACAAAGTTTTGAAGAAGTTCAAAATGGATCAAGCAAAGAAAGGGTTCTTGCCTGTACTACAATGTGGGAGATTGAGTAAGACTCAATGCCCGACCACTGCAGAAGATAGAGAGAAGATGAAAGATGTTCCCTATGCTTCAGCCATAGGCTCTATCATGTATGCAATGCTGTGTACCAGACCTGATGTGTGCCTTGCTATAAGTTTAGCAGGGAGGTACCAAAGTAATCCAGGAGTGGATCACTGGACAGCGGTCAAGAACATCCTAAAATACCTGAAAAGGACAAAGGATATGTTTCTCGTTTATGGAGGTGACAAAGAGCTCATCGTAAGTGGTTACGTTGATGCAAGCATTGACACTGATCCGGATGATTCTAAATCTCAAACCGGATACGTATTTACATTGAACGGTGGAGCTGTCAGTTGGTGCAGTTCTAAGCAAAGTGTCGTGGCGGGATCTACGTGTGAAGCGGAGTACATAGCTACTTCGGAAGCAGCAAATGAAGGAGTCTGGATGAAGGAGTTCATATCCGATCTGGGTGTCATACCTAGTGCATCGGGACCAATGAAAATCTTTTGTGACAATACTGGTGCAATTGCCTTAGCAAAGGAATCCAGATTTCACAAGAGAACCAAGCACATCAAATGACGCTTCAATTCCATCTGGGATTTAGTCCAGGTGGGAGACATAGAAATTTGCAAGATACATACAGATCTGAATGTTGCAGACCCGTTGACTAAGCCTCTTCCACGAGCAAAACATGATCAACACCAAGACTCCATGGGTGTAAGAATCATTACTGTGTAATCTAGATTATTGACTCTAGTGCAAGTGGGAGACTGAAGGAAATATGCCCTAGAGGCAATAATAAAGTATTATTTATTTCCTTATATCATGATAAATGTTTATTATTCATGCTAGAATTGTATTAACCGGAAACATAATACATGTGTAAATACATAGACAAACAGTGTGTCACTAGTATGCCTCTACTTGACTAGCTCGTTAATCAAAGATGGTTATGTTTCCTAGCCATAGACAAGAGTTGTCATTTGATTAACGAGATCACCTCATTAGGAGAATGACGTGATTGACTTGACCCATTCCGTTAGCTTAGCACTCGATCGTTTAGTATGTTGCTATTGCTTTCTTCATGACTTATACATGTTCCTATGACTATGAGATTATGCAACTCCCGTTTATCGGAGGAACACTTTGTGTGCTACCAAACGTCACAACGTAACTGGGTGATTATAAAGGTGCTCTACAGGTGTCTCCAAAGGTACTTGTTGGGTTGGCGTATTTCGAGATTAGGATTTGTCACTCCGATTGTCGGAGAGGTATCTCTGGGCCCACTCGGTAATGCACATCACTATAAGCCTTGCAAGCATTGTGACTAATGAGTTAGTTACAGGATGATGTATTACGGAACGAGTAAAGAGACTTGCCGGTAAAGATATTGAACTAGGTATCGAGATAACGACGATCGAATCTCGGGCAAGTAACATACCGATGACAAAGGGAACAACGTATGTTGTTATGCGGTCTGACCGATAAAGATCTTCGTAGAATATGTAGGAACCAATATGAGCATCCAGGTTCCGCTATTGGTTATTGACCGGAGAGGTGTCTCGGTCATGTCTACATAGTTCTCGAACCCGTAGGGTCCGCACGCTTAACGTTACGATGACAGTTATATTATGAGTTTATATGTTTTGATGTACTGAAGGTTGTTCGGAGTCCCGGATGTGATCACGGACATGACGAGGAGTCTCGAAATGGCCGAGACATAAAGATTGATATATTGGACGACTATATTCGGACACCGGAAGTGTACCGGAGAATTTTCGGATAAAACCGGAGTGCCGGAGGGGTTACCGGAACCCCCCGGGGAAGTATTGGGCCTTAGTGGGCCTGTGGGGAGAGAGACGGCAGCAGCCCAGGAGGTGGCGCGCCCCCTCCCATGAGGAGTCCGAATTGGACTAGGGGAGGGGGCACGACCCCTCTTTCCCTCTCCCTCTCCCTCTTTTCCTTCCCCCTTCTCTCTTCCTAGTTGGACTAGGAAAGGGGAGTCCTACTCCTACTAGGAGGAGGACTCCCCCCCTCCTTGGCGCGCCCCAAGGGCCGGCTGGCCTCCCCCCTTGCTCCTTTATATACGGGGGCAGGGGGCACCTCTGAACACACAATTTGATCTACGATCTTTTAGCCGTGTGCGGTGCCCCCCTCCACCATATTACACCTTGATAATATCGTTGCGGAGCTTAGGCGAAGCCTTGCGTGGGTAGAACATCATCATCGTCACCATGGCGTCATGCTGACGAAACTCTCCCTCAACACTCGGCTGGATCGGAGTTCGAGGGACGTCATCGAGCTGAACGTGTGCTGAACTCGGAGGTGCCGTGCGTTCGGTACTTGATCGGTCGGATCATGAAGATGTACGACTACATCAACCGCGTTGTGATAACGCTTCCGCTTTCGGTCTACGAGGGTACATGGACAACACTCTCCCCTCTCGTTGCTATGCATCACCATGATCTTGCGTGTGCGTAGGATTTTTTTTTGAAATTACTACGTTCCCCAACAGTTTCAACATTGGTATACTAGCTATGCAAGAGTATTAAACCAAATACAAAAGTCTGAAGGTAACTAGCATTATTAACTAATGACAGTATAAAAAAATTGCAAACCCTGTACCTTCAAGGTAAATATCATTTCGAACTCGAGGGGACCTAAAAATTGCTATCCCAATCTTGATAATCGATCAAACATAAAAACTTGATCGAACGAATCAAGAGAACAGCCGGAGGAGGAGGTGCCCACTCTTGGCCTTTCCTCTTGACACTGTACAAAAAAATTGAGTTATCTCATGAAAGTGAGGTCTGTAATCTATAAGCATTAACAGTGCAAAAATCTGAAGGTAGTAACAAGATTCATCGTTCGTATACTGGCTGTGCAACAGCATTAGAATGCCTTAGCTGAAAAATCTTTAATACATCCACAATCAATAGCTAACCCTGAAATAATCTAGTGACATTAAATGGCATTGCTTAAATTTATCGGTGGCATTAGACTGAGTGCGGCATTAGTTAAATGTGGCATCACTTTAGCAGTAGCATTGCTTGACTTGACCGCTGGCGTTATACTAATAGCAAAAAAGTGGCAATAAGAGCATGGGAGGCGCATTCGGACAGTGGGCGCACCAGTACGATGTACCTCCACGGACGCTTAGAGTGGTGAGGGAGTGATTGCCCAGAGCAACAAATATCTAGGCAGCATATGTGGATTACATCCCATTTTTGTTCTCTTTAGCTACTGATTTTCCCCTTTTCAACCTAGATGCGGGTTCGATGCCTAGTCTCTTGGACAGTACAGTCTCCCTTCCTTTGCTTATTCAACCCAGACATGGATTAGTCTGCATGAAGTAGGGTTTCCTTTAATAGTGCAAGTTAAGGTTTTCATCTGCGTGATCAGTAGAGCAGAGGATAGCAAATTGGGAAGATGGTGGAGTGGAAAAAAAGATCCACATGCAGCGACGTGACAGATGGGGCAATAGAACAAGGGTATGGTTCAAAAAGAGGTAGCATACCTGAGGGTCGGCGGGAAGTGGCTTCGCTCATGGTCGTCATCCTCCGCACACACTACGGCAGCGAGCTTGGGGAAGGAGGCCATCCCGCGCGGGCGCTAGGTCTGAGAGGACGGCCTTGTCGTCAGTGTGTGACCTCGCTCGTCGACGACGAGTGCGTCAACGCTGCACGTCCTTTTCTTCCCTGGCGGATCTGTGACCACCGGTGAGGAGGGAGAGAGAGGCCGTCTTTTTTAGATCTGGAGAGAGGGTGATAGTGTGAGGAGCAAGTGGACAGCCCTTAGCAAGAAAGCGCTAAAGCTCCAGCCTATATATCTTTTTTATACTACTAGTACTAGAGGTGGAGTAGTGGTAGAGTAGTTTATATTTTCTCTGCATACAGTACGAGTTAGTCGTGCTTCAAAACTGAACGGCACGCCATTAAAAAATTAAACGGTCGATAACTAATGCGGCACCTCGGGCCAACGTGGCCAGATCGCATTTTGCACGAGAAATTACACACCATGTTTCGTTGACATGTGGTCCTGTTCCCACATGTCAGTGAGACGACGACGAGTCCTTTTGTACAATTTCCGAACGAACGTCTATGTAGGCCGGGGCGCCTCTTCGTGTGCAGTGGCAACCGTCCACCGACTCTTCGCCTTTCCCTCTCGATTTGGAACTGCTGTCGCACGCTCTTCCTCCCTCCTCCATTTGCCTTCACCCTTCCTTCTGCCATTGTTCGATCGTCTTCTCCATGGAGGGAACATGCCGGAAACGACCCCGTTATTCTTGCCCCGATCTGAATGATGACGTGGTGGAGGAACTCATTGAGCGGTGTGACGTCATCACTTCGGCTAGCATGGCAGGTTAGTTCAAGACCATTCTCGACTCAACTAATAACATCATTACAAGGAACCCAAGGGTCCAGGAGCGGTTTGATCCCCCCTATCTTCTTCGCCGTGAACCTGCTGACTGGTGCACGAACGACGAAGGCCTCGCCTTGTGCAAGTTGATGCCGCTTGATAATGATACGTGTGATGTTAAGATGCCATCGCTTGAGGGTAAGTCTTGGGCAGGCGCAAATGGAGATTGGGTTGTTTATATTGGGAACAACTGCGAGTGGGAACTTGTGAATGTGTACACTCGTCACCGAGTTCCACTTCCAAAAATCTCAGACTGCCCAGAGGTTGAGCACACCGGTATTCTACCTACGTGCAACTACGATCATGGTGACTGTCGTCTACAGAAGATAGCAATTTGTCGAGTTTCTGACCGCTCTTGGGGTTATAGGAATGCTTGTGTTGTCGCTATCTTCGACAAGCTTGTTGCCGTCCTTCGTGGTTCGACTCGATGGATATTGCTCAAAAATCAGTTTCTATACACGGATGAGTACTGTGATGCAATTCAATACGAGGGTCTTGTGTTTGCTGTCACCACTCGTGGCACTGTTTTTGCATGGAATCCTTATGCTTTCGGTACGTTTGTCTTCCACCATAATTATAATTGTTTCATCCACATGCATGCGGGTTAGCTAGTTTCCCTTTACTAATTAACGTTCTTGTCTTTCCAAGGTCCTGTGAACATTCCACCACCTATATTAGAAAATTTTTATAACCAAGGGGGAGATGACAATGATGATGATCACGAGCATGGGGACCCATATACTCAGCGGCGCCTGGCAACTTATTCCGATGGATCACCTCTTCTTGTCTGGATACAAGGCACTGGTGATGTTACTAAGGAAGCAGGTGTTGTCTCCCATGGTCGCACTCTCCGGACGTATTCCAACATCCGTTGCAGGGTATTCGGGATGGATACTACTGTGCTAGGGCCAACACCTTCTCCCTGGTTTAGTATTGATACTCTTGGAGGAAACTCGCTCTTCCTTGGACAAAACTATCCAATCATGGTGAAAGGCGATCCAACTGCTGTTGACACAATGTTACTACCATTTATGAGAAGCAACTGTATCTATACCTCGGACAATGCTATGGTTACCTACCGTGGCTATTACAATATGCGTCCTGATGATACGTCTCGAACATATCTATAATTTTTGATTGTTCCATGCTATTATATTATCTGTTTTGGATGTTTAATGGGCTTTATTATGCACTTTTATATTATTTTTGGGACTAACCTACTAACCGGAGGCCCAGTGCAAATTGTTGTTTTTTTTGCCTATTTCAGTGTTTCGCAGAAAAGGAATATCAAACGGAGTCCAAATGGAATGAAACCTTCGGGAGAGTTATTTTTGGAACAAACGCAATCCAGGAGACTTGGAGTGGACGTCAAGGAAGCAACAAGACGACCACGAGGTAGGAGGGCGCGCCCAGGGGGTTAGGCGTGCCCCCCACCCTCGTGGGCGCCTCGTGACTCCACCGACCTACTTCCTTCGCCTATATATACTCTTATACCCCGAAAACATCCAGGAGCACCACGAAACACTATTTCCACCGCCGCAACCTTCTGTACCCGTAAGATCCCATCTTGGGACCTTTTGCGGCGCTCCACCGAAGGGGGAATCGATCACGGAGGGCTTCTACATCAACACCATAGCCTCTCCGATGATGTGTGAGTGGTTTACCACAGACCTTCGGGTCCATAGCTATTAGCTAGATGGCTTCTTCTCTCTCTTTGGATCTCAATACAAAGTTCTCCTCGATCTTCTTGGAGATCTATTTGATGTAATTCTTTTTGCGGTGTGTTTGTCGAGATCCGATGAATTGTGGGTTTATGATCAAGATTATCTATGAACAATATTTGGTTCTTCTCTGAATTCTTATATGTATGATTTGATATCTTTGTAAGTCTCTTTGAATTATCCGTTTGGTTTGGCCTACTAGATTGATCTTTCTTGCAATGGGAGAAGTGCTTAGCTTTGGGTTCAATCTTGCGGTGTCCTTTCCCAGTGACAGCAGGGGCAGCAAGGCACGTATTGTATTGTTGCCATCGAGGATAAAAATATGGGGTTTATATCATATTGCTTGAGTTTATCCCTCTACATCATGTCATCTTTCTTAATGCGTTACTCTGTTCTTATGAACTTAATACTCTAGATGCATGCTGGATAGCGGCCGATGTGTGGAGTAATAGTAGTAGATGCAGAATTGTTTCGGTCTACTTGTCGCGGACGTGATGCCTATATACATGATGATGCCTAGATATTCTCATAACTATGCACTTTTCTATCAATTGCTCGACAGTAATTTGTTCACCCAGCATAGAATTTGCTATCTTGAGAGAAGCCACTAGTGAAACCTATGGCCCCCGGGTCTATTTTCTATCATATTAATCTCCTGTCAACAAGCAATTTCTGTTGCCGTTTATTTTGCAGTCTTTACTTTTCAATCTATACAACAAAAATACCAAAAATATTTATCTTATTATCTTTATCAGATCTCACTTTTGCAAGTGGCCGTGAAGGGATTGGCAACCCCTTTATCACGTTGGTTGCAAGGTTCTTGATTGTTTGTGCAGGTACGAGGGATTTGCGTGTAGTCTCCTACTGGATTGATACATTGGTTCTCAAAAACCGAGGGAAATACTTACACTACTTTGCTGCATCACCCTTCCCTCTGCAACGGAAAACCAACGCATGCTCAAGAGGTAGCAAGAAGGATTTCTGGCGCCGTTGCCGGGGAGATTTGCACCAAGTCAAGTCAAGAGTTGATCTCCCAGCAACTAGCCAATTTTTGGCGCCATTGCCAGGGAGATCTACGCTCAAGTCAAGACATACCAAGTACCCATCACAAACTCTTATCCCTCGCATTACATTATTTGCCATTTGCCTCTCGTTTTCCTCTCCCCCACTTCACCTTTGCCGTTTTATTCGCCCCTTTTGCCATTCGCCTTTTTTTGCTTGCTTCTTGTGTGCTTGTGTGTTGGATTGTTTGTCGCTATGGCTCAAGACAATACTAAATTGTGTGACTTTTCCAATACCAACAACAATGATTTTCTTAGCACTCCGATTGCTCCTATTACCGATGCTGAATTTGTGAAATTAATGCTGCTTTGTTAAATCTTGTCATGAAAGATCAATTTTCTGGCCTTCCTAATGAAGATGCCACTACCCATCACAACTTTGTTGATTTGTGCGATATGCAAAAGAGGAAAGATGTGGATAATGATATTGTTAAATTGAAGCTATTTCCGTTTTCGCTTAGAGATCGTGCTAAAACTTGGTTCTCTTCTTTGCCTAAAAATAGTATTGATTCATGGAATAAGTGCAAAGATGCTTTTATCTCTAAGTATTTTCCTCCCGCTAAGATCATCTCTCTTAGAAACGATATTATGAATTTTAAGCAACTTGATCATGAGCATGTTGCAGAAGCTTGGGAGAGGATGAAATTAATGATACATAATTGCCCTACACATGGTTTGAATTTATGGATGATTATACAAATTTTTTATGCCGGATTGAATTTTGCATCCAGAAATCTTTTAGATTCGGCCGCGGGAGGCACTTTTATGGAAATCACTTTAGGAGAAGCTACTAAACTCCTAGATAATATTATGGTTAATTATTCTCAATGGCACACCGAAAGATCTACTAGTAAAAAGGTTCATGCAATCGAAGAAATTAATGTTTTGAGTGGAAAGATGGATGAACTTATGAAATTGTTTGCTAATAAGAGTGTTCCTTCTCATCATAATGATATGCCCTTGTCCACTCTGATTGAGAATAGTAATGAATCTATGGATGTGAATTTTGTTGGTAGGAACAATTTTGGTAACAACGCGTATAGAGGAAACTTAATCCTAGGCCGTTCCCTAGTAATTCCTCTAATAATTATGGTAATTCCTACAACAACTCTTATGGAAATTTTAATAAGATGCCCTCTGATTCTGAGACTAGTGTTAAAAAATTTATGATTTCTCAAAAGAATTTCAATGCTTTGCTTGAAGAAAAATTGCCTAAGATTGATGAGTTGGCTAGGAACGTGGATAGAATTTCTCTTGATGTTGATTCTTTGAAACTTAGATATATTCAAACTAAGCATGATATCAATGAGTCTCTCAAATCCATGAGAATTTCGATTGATGAGTGCAAAGAAAGAACCGCTAGGATGCGTGCTAAAAAAGATTGCTTTGTGAAACCATGTTCTTCTAGTTTTTAGGATAATAAAGATGAAGATCTAAAAGTGATTGATGTGTCTCCTATTAAATCTTTGTTTTCCAATATGAATCTTGATAAAGCTGGGACTGGAGATGAGTCAACTTAGTTAAAAGGAGTCCCAATGATTTGGAGTTTTTAGGTCTTGATGCAAAAATAGGTAAAAGTGGGGTTGAAGAGGTCAGAACTTTACATAGCAATGAACCCACTATTTTGGATTTCAAGGAATTTAATTATGATAATTGATATTTGATAGATTGTATTTCCTTGTTGCAATCCGTGCTAAATTCTCCTCATGCTTACAGTTAAAATAAAGCTTTTACCAAACATATCATTGATGCTTTAATGCAATCTTATGAAGAAAAACTTGAATTAGAAGTTTCTATCCCTAAGAAACTTTATGATGAGTGGGAACCTACTATTAAAATTAAGATTAAAGATCATGAATGCTATGCTTTGTGTGATTTGGGTGCTGGTGTTTCCACGATTCCTAAAACTTTGTGTGATGTGCTAGGTTTCCATGAATTTGATGATTGTTCTTTAAATTTGCACCTTGCGGATTCCACCATTAAGAAAACTATGGGAAGGATTAATGATGTTCTTATTATTGCAAATAGGAATTATGTGCCTGTAGATTTCATCGTTCTTGATATAGATTGCAATCCTTCATGTCCTATTATTCTTGGTAGACCTTTCCTTAGAACGATTGGTGCAATTATTGATATGAAAGAAGGAAATATTAGATTCCAATTTCCATTAAGGAAAGGCATGGAGCACTTTCCTAGGAAGAAAATTAAATTACCTTATGAATCTATTATGAGAGCCACCAAAGGATTCCACACCAAAGATTATAATACCTAGATCTATTCTTGTTTTTATGCCTAGCTAGGGGCGTTAAACGACAGCGCTTGTTGGGAGGCAACCCAATTTTATTTTTGTTCCTTGCTTTTTGTTCCTGTTTAGTAATAAATATTTCATCTAGCCTCTGGTTAGATCTGGTTTTGTGTTTTAATTAGTGTTTGTGCCAAGCAGAACCTTTAGGATAACCTACGGTGATAGTTATTTGATCTTGCTGTAAAAAAACAGAAACTTTGCATGCACGAGATTAGTTTTCATAAATAACAGAAACGTGGTTTTCAGTTGATTCTTTTTGCAGCAGATTAATAAACAAATTACCCAGGACTTCCTAATTTGGTAGAATTTTTGGAGTTCCAGAAGTATGCGTTTGAGGCAGATTGCTACAGACTGTTTTGTTTTTGACAGATTCTGTTTTTCGTGTGTTGTTTGCTTATTTTAATGAATCTATGGCTAGTATGGGGGGTATGAACCATAGAGAAGTTGGAATACAGTAGGTTTAACACCAATATAAATAAATAATGAGTTCATTACAGTACCTTAAAGTGGTGGTTTGTTTTATTTCGCTAACAGAGCTCACGAGATTTTCTGTTAAGTTTTGTGTTGTGAAGTTTTCAAGTTTTGGGTAAAGATTTGATGGATTTTGGAACACGGAGTGGCAAGAGCCTAAGCTTGGGGATGCCCAAGGCACCCCAAGGTAAAATTCAAGGACAACCAAAAGCCTAAGCTTGGGGATGCCCCGGAAGGCATCCCCTCTTTCGTCTTCGTCTATCGATAACTAATTTACTTGAGGCTATATTTTTATTCACCACATGATATGTGTTTTGCTTGGAGCATCTTGTATGATTTGAGTCTTTGGCTTTTAGTTTACCACAATCATCCTTTCTGTACACACCTTTTGGATAGACACACATGAATCGGAATTTATTAGAATACTCTATGTGCTTCACTTATATCTTTTGAGCTAGATAATTTTGCTCTAGTGCTTCACTTATATCTTTTTAGAGCACGGTGGTGGTTTTATTTTATAGAAATAATTGGTCTGTCATGCTTCACTTATATTATTTTGAGAGTCCTTTAAAACAGCATGGTGATTTTCTTTGGCTATAAAATTAGTCCTAATATGATAGGCATCCAAGATGGGTATAATAAAAACTTTCAAAAAAGTGCATTGAATACTATGAGAAGTTTGATACTTGATGATTGTTTTGAGAAATGAAGATGGTAATATTAAAGTTGTGCTAGTTGAGTAATTGTGAATTTGAGAAATACTTGTGTTGAGGCTTGCAAGTCCCGTAGCATGCACGTATGGTAACCGTTGTGTAAAAAATTTGAAGCATGAGGTATTTCTTTGATTGTCATCCTTTGTGTGGAGGTCGGGATCGCGCGATGGTTAACTCCTACCAACCCTTCCCCTAGGAGCATGCGTGTAGTGCTTGGTTTTGATGACTTGTAGATTTTTGCAATAAGTATGTGAGTTCTTTATGACTAATGTTGAGTCCATGGATTATACGCACTCTCACCTTTCCATCATTGCTAGCCTCTTCGGTACCCTGCATTGCCCTTTCTCACCTTGAGACTTGGTGCAAACTTCGCCGGTGCATCCAACCCCCGTGATATGATATGCTCTATCACACATAAACCTCCTTATTTCTTCCTCAAAACAGCCACCATACCTACCTATTATGGCATTTCCATAGCCATTCCGAGATATATTGCCATGCAACTTTCCACCGTTTCATTTATTATGACACGCTTCATCATTGTCATATTGCCTTGCACGATCATGTAGTTGACATCGTATTTGTGGCAAAGCCACCATGCATAATTTATCATACATGTCACTCTTCATTCATTGCCCATCCCGGTACACCGTCGGAGGCACTCATATAGAGTAATATTTTGTTCTAGTATCGAGTTGTAACCATTCAGTTGTAAATAAATAGAAGTGTGATGATCATCATTAATAGAGCATTGTCCCAAAAAAAGAGAGAAATGCCAAATAAAAAAAGGCCCAAAAAAGAGAAAAGAAATAAAAGGGACAATGCTACTATCCTTTTTTCCACACTTGTGCTTGAAAGTAGCACCATGATCTTCATGATAGAGAGTCTCTTATTTTCACTTTCATATACTAGTGGGAATTTTTCATTATAGAACTTGGCTTGTATATTCCAACAATGGGCTTCCTCAAATGCCCTAGGTCTTCGTGAGCAAGGAAGTTGGATGCACACCCACATAGTTTCTTTTGTTGAGCTTTCATACATTTATAGCTCTAGTTCATCCGTTGCATGGCAACCCTACTCCTTGCATTGACATCAATTGATGGGCATCTCCCTAGCCCGTTGATTAGCCGCGTCAATGTGAGACTTTCTCCTTTTTTGTCTTCTCCACATAACCCCCATCATTATATTCTATTCCACCCATAGTGCTATGTCCATGGCTCACGCTCATCTATTGCGTGAAAGTTGGAAAATTTTGAGAATACTAAAGTATGAAACAATTGCTTGGCTGAAACCGAGGTTGTGCATGATTTGGATATTTTGTGTGACGAAGATGGAAACATAGCCAAACTATATGATTTTGTAGGGATTAGCTTTCTTTGGCCATGTTATTTTGAGAAGACATAATTGCTTAGTTAGTATGCTTGAAGTATTATTATTTTTATGTCAATATTAAACTTTTGTCTTGAATCTTTCGGATCTGAACATTCATGCCACAATAAAGAAAATTACATTGAGAATTATGTTAGGTAGCATTCCACATCAAAAATTCTGTTTTTATCATTTACCTACTCGAGGACGAGCAGGAATTAAGCTTGGGGATGCCTGATACGTCTCCAACGTATCTATAATTTTTGATTGTTCCATGCTATTATATTATCTGTTTTGGATGTTTAATGGGCTTTATTATGCACTTTTATATTATTTTTGGGACTAACCTACTAACCGGAGGCCCAGTGCAAATTGTTGTTTTTTTGCCTATTTCAGTGTTTCACAGAAAAGGAATATCAAACGGAGTCCAAATGGAATGAAACCTTCGGGAGAGTTATTTTTGGAACAAACGCAATCCAGGAGACTTGGAGTGGACGTCAAGGAAGCAACAAGACGACCACGAGGTAGGAGGGCGCGCCCAGGGGGTTAGGCGTGCCCCCCACCCTCGTGGGCGCCTCGTGACTCCACCGACCTACTTCCTTCGCCTATATATACTCTTATACCCCGAAAACATCCAGGAGCACCACGAAACACTATTTCCACCGCCGCAACCTTCTGTACCGTAAGATCCCATCTTGGGACCTTTTGCGGCGCTCCACCGAAGGGGGAATCGATCACGGAGGGCTTCTACATCAACACCATAGCCTCTCCGATGATGTGTGAGTGGTTTACCACAGACCTTCGGGTCCATAGCTATTAGCTAGATGGCTTCTTCTCTCTCTTTGGATCTCAATACAAAGTTCTCCTCGATCTTCTTGGAGATCTATTTGATGTAATTCTTTTTGCGGTGTGTTTGTCGAGATCCGATGAATTGTGGGTTTATGATCAAGATTATCTATGAACAATATTTGGTTCTTCTCTGAATTCTTATATGTATGATTTGATATCTTTGTAAGTCTCTTTGAATTATCCGTTTGGTTTGGCCTACTAGATTGATCTTTCTTGCAATGGGAGAAGTGCTTAGCTTTGGGTTCAATCTTGCGGTGTCCTTTCCCAGTGACAGCAGGGGCAGCAAGGCACGTATTGTATTGTTGCCATCGAGGATAAAAATATGGGGTTTATATCATATTGCTTGAGTTTATCCCTCTACATCATGTCATCTTTCTTAATGCGTTACTCTGTTCTTATGAACTTAATACTCTAGATGCATGCTGGATAGCGGTCGATGTGTGGAGTAATAGTAGTAGATGCCTATGGCCCCCGGGTCTATTTTCTATCATATTAATCTCTCGTCAACAAGCAATTTCTGTTGCCGTTTATTTTGCAATCTTTACTTTTCAATCTATACAACAAAAATACCAAAAATATTTATCTTATTATCTTTATCAGATCTCACTTTTGCAAGTGGCCGTGAAGGGATTGACAACCCCTTTACGCGTTGGTTGCAAGGTTCTTGATTGTTTGTGCAGGTACGAGAGATTTGCTTGTAGTCTCCTACTGGATTGATACATTGGTTCTCAAAAACGGTGGGAAATACTTACGCTACTTTGCTGCATCACCCTTTCCTCTTCAAGGGAAAACCAATGCATGCTCAAGAGGTAGCACCTGACATAGGCCGCTTCAGCCTGGATGATCAGTCCTGCGTTGGTCTCGAGATTGACAGTAGCTGCCCCTTCCCAGAGAATCATTTCAGGTTCAAAGCAAGCGTTTCCAACGCCGAGGATTGGTTGAGCTGATGTTCATTTCATTGCTTGTTATTTGTTGTGTGATGAAAACTTTAGTATTTACTAGAATGCATCGTCGTTGTTGTTGTGGGTTCATGACCTGTTGTATGTAATAATATGATATGCCTGTGATAAACTTACTAAATTTATGAATGGCTTTCGAGTCGCTTCTCTGAGTGGGTGCTGCGACGAGGCAAAAAAATCTTTTCTGAATACATAATTGTACGTGCATTGCAATAGGTTATTGGATGAGTCCAATCAACAATAGTACTGCTACTATTTGTACTAGCTTGACATGCTTCGCGCGTCGGGCGGGTGTTTTTACTGTAGCTGCGAATCCCATCTTCCTAGGTCCTCGGATGAGTCCAGTAGAAATTGCATTCTGATGTTTGGGTTCAAACTTTCAAAACTGCTGCACTATCTCTATGTCTACGTATACTAATACAACAAGTTTTAAACTTGAGACCAGCCACCCACCCTCACAAAGAATACTTTTTAACCTAGCACAGACTCCAGGAAATTTGGCCACAGTGTGAGGAGGGCCATATGTTAATGTGTTCGCTGTACGTAGCAGCACCTCGAATCCTCGATTTATAGTAGGGTGGCATGGGCCAGATCAGGCATTCACGTCCAGGAGTACGGCACACGCCACCAGCACGACTTCCATCTGACACCATATTTCTTGGAGTCCGTGCTACAACTATCTCTTCAACCTCGTCATTTCTCTAACTCAGCCATCGCGCGGCGGGCGAGGTGGGGGTTTGCCGATACTAGTCGGTTTCCTCAACTGCGGTCCCACTTGTAAGGCCAACTCCAACGCATGACCCGTAACGGACCTCCGTTTGGCCCGGATTCTGTCCATTTGGGTAGGGCAATGGGGTCGTGTCCAGGCCATTTCTCGGATGCGGTGGCTGTGCGCCCAACGCACGGACGCATCCCGGCCGCGTACATTTTTCTTTGCAAACACATATCTTTTTTTCATCATTGATTTTTGGTAAAAACATCACCAAAATTTGGCTAGAAAAGCAAGACCAAAGAAAGCAAGAAGCACAAGAATACATTTTAGAAGATATCCAACTTCCATAACTGCTCCTATAAGTTGGATTAGTGCCTTCTCGATGCATTCATTGTTGCTCTGCGGAGGCTCAATCTTGCGTGCTTCTTTCTTCTTCGAGTGTAAAGAAGTAGACGTTGCTTCCTCGCATCTAGTCTCATGTCTAGCCTCTATTCGATCAACAAGTGCACTAGTCTCATCTCTAGTCTCTATGCTAGCTAAAAGTGCTAGAACATCTACTAAATTGCGCTCTATCAACATATCGATGTACTCTTCTTCCCAATACCAAAACTTGCATCCATTCTACACAATAAAATTTTAAGTTAGCACAACTTGTCTAATTCGAGAGCACAACCGAAGCTAAAGTAGCACATAGCCCATCGGTTGAGCACTTGATGAACACCCATCTGGGATGTTCCAACGTTGTAGACACGCGGCGCAAGACCTTCTTTGGGCAGTCGTCGCACGTAATGAGTGGCAACGGTGCGTTGACGAGCTTTTGGGCCAGCACCAACCCCGGCCGACCGCCATTCATGTTTCTGCCGGCGGACCGCCGACAGTGTAGATCTGAGCGGCTAGAGGAGGAGTCAGTATCTATATGCGGCCTTGCCGCCTTGCCGGCGCCTTCCGGCCCGGTGCCCGGCCAGTCCATGGCACGGCGCGGCCTCCCACAGCCGGGCGAGCTTAAGCCCGACCGGATCCGCTCCAAATCCGGCCACCGGGTGCGCAAAACACGTAGCCGTGGTTGGGTAGCTCCGGGGTGTCGAGGGAAAGGGGGCTGAGCGAGCACGCGTCTGAGCTGCACGCGCTGGAGTTGGCCTAGCGGCGTGGCGGACCAACCGTGTGGGGGTGCGAAGGGGCTTCGCTCGTGTGGGGGACGGAAGCCATCCCGCGCGGGCGCTAGGTCTGACAGGACGACCTTGTCGTCAGTGTGTGACCTCTGTGGCAACCGTCCACTCCCCACTAGCCTCTTCGTTGACATGTGGTCCCGTTCCAACATGTTAGTGAGACGACGGCGAGTCCTTTTGTACAATTTCCATGGAGGGAACAGACCGGAAACGACCCCGTTATTCTTGCCCCGATCTGAATGATGACGTGGTAGAGGAACTCATTGATCGGTGTGATGTCATCACCTCCGCTAGCATGGCAGGTTCGTTCAAGACCATTCTCGACTCAACTAATAACATCATTACAACGAACCCAAGGGTTCAGGAGCGGTTTGATCTCCCCTATCTTCTTCACCGTGAACCTGCTCACTGGCGCGCGGATGACGGTGGCCTCGCCTTGTGCAAGTTGGTGCCGCTTGATAATGATACGTGTGATGTTAAGATGCCATCGCTTGAGGGTAAGGTTTGGACATGCGCAAATGGAGATTGGGTTGTTTATATTGGGTCCAACTGTGAGTGAGGACTCGTGAATGTGTACACTCGTCACCGGGTTCCACTTCCAAAAATCTCATACTTCCCAGAGGTTGAGCACACCGGTTAAGACCGTACTTTCAACTACGGTCATGGTGACTGTCGTCTACAGAAGATAGCAATTTGTCAAGTTCCCGACCGCTCTTGGGATTTAAAGGAATATGTAGTTGCTTCTATCTTCGACAAGCTTGTTGCCTTCCTTCGTAGTTCGACTGGATGGATATTGCTCAAAAATCAGTTTCTATACAAGGATGAGTACTGTGATGCAATTCAATACGAGGGTCTTGTGTTTGCTGCCACCACTCGTGGCACTATTTTTGCATGGAATCCTTATGCTTTCGGTACGTTTGTCTTCCACCGTAATTATAATTATTTCATCCACATGCATGCGGGTTAGCTAGTTTCCCTTTACTAATTAACCTTCTTGTGTTTCCAAGGTCCTATGAACATTCCACCACCTATACTTGAAAATTTTTATAACCAAGGGGGAGATGACGACGATGATGATCACGAGCATGAGGACCCATATACTCAGTGGCGCCTGGCAACTTATTCCGATGGATCACCTCTTGTCTGTATACAATGCACCGCTGATGTGACTAAGGAAGCAGGTGTTGTCTCCCATGGTTGCACTCTCCGGACCTATTCCAACATCCGTTGCGGGGTATTCGGGATGGATACTACTGTGCTAGCGCCAACACCTTCTCCCTGGTTTAGTATTGATACTCTTGGAGGAAACTCACTCTTCCTTGGACAAAACTATCCAATCATGGTGAAAGGCGATCTAGCTGCTATTGACACAACATTACTACCATTTATGAGAAGCAATTGTATATATACCTCGGACATTGCTATGCTCCCCTACCGTGGCTATCACAATATGGGTCATGAAATAGGCCGCTTCAGCCTGGATGATCAGTCATGCGTTGGTCTCGAGATTGACAGTAGCTGGCCCTTCCGAGACAAACTCTTCTGGTTCAAAGAAAGCGTTTCCAACGCCGAGGAGTGGTTGAGCTGAAGTTCATTTCATTGCTTGTTATTTGTTGTGTGATGAAAACTTTAGTATTTGCTAGAATGTTTTGTTGGAACTAATCTATAATCCAACATGTATCCTCGTTGTCGTTGTGTGTTGATGACTAGTTGTATGTAATGAATGGTACATTTGCATATGCATGTCATAGACTCAATTTATAAATGGTTTCCGACTCACTTCTTGGAGAGTTAGTGCCATAGTAGTATAGCCAGCATCCGTAGTAAGTTGCCACATCACATAGAGCCAACCAATAGTTAGGTGTCGCACAGAGGCCGAGAAATATGGTGATAGCGTGACTGCGTGAGGTGGGCTTGTATGTAGTATGATGTAGGCACAAGGCTTGCCGTGTTTCCTACTCCTTCGGTCTAAATGTGGAGAAGATTTGGTCGAGTTCTTCCTCCTTTTGCCAACACGTGGGAAATCCAGCATCCAGGTCGTGTCATGCAAGAAAAGGGAGTGTTAGTTGAAGCCACGTGATGTGCATCTTGGGTTAAACTGTAAATGGAATCTTACTACTCTTGAGTAACTCCAAAAGCGGCCACCGAAGATCTTTATTGGATTCGTTTTTCATCACCAGCACGTCGAGGTGAAAGATGTGCAGGTTCAGTGGGTCCTCTTGCGTTTTCACTGACATGTGGGACCACATGTGAGCAAACAAACAATGGGCTCTGCGCGTCTGCTGGCTGGCTGAGAAGAGAGATAGAGGAGGGCTGAGCACGGACTCCAAGAAATTTGTTCTACGTAACCAGCACCTCGATATAGGCTCGATATAGTGGGGTGGCATGGGCCATAACTAGCATTCACGTCTAGCAGTACGGCACACGCCACCCACACGAGTCCCATCTGACACCAATTTTCTTGGAGTCCGTGCTATAGCCATCTCTTCTCCCTCCTGTTTTCTCAGCCATCGCGCGGTGGGAGGGGTGGGGTTTGCCGATAGTCGGTTTGCTTAACCGCGGTCCCACTTGTAAGTGAAAATGCAACATAGCACACATTCCCCCTTAAGCGGCGTGCCGGACCAACCGTCTGGGGGTGTGACGCGAACACGACAGGCTTTTCCTTTTGATCTTGTAACTATTAAAATTTGGTTCTGCTCCATGGCGCGACCGATAGATAGAAATAACGATTTTCCCTATAGTAATGAGAAGTTTGGTTCTGGCGCGGTTCATGCATGGAGTACGTACGAAAATTATGAAGTTGATGCGAAAGGTAAGATAATTACTAGTAGTACCATATACT
Source organism: Triticum aestivum (assembly GCF_018294505.1). Classification (NCBI taxonomy): domain Eukaryota; kingdom Viridiplantae; phylum Streptophyta; class Magnoliopsida; order Poales; family Poaceae; genus Triticum; species Triticum aestivum. The sequence goes on from NC_057796.1 coordinate 42,252,785, forward strand.
ACTACATGGTTTTGACGGAAAGATAAAGATACATACGGATCCATCAACGACGTCCTCACGCCCTAGTGCGCCGGGTCACCAACCGACGTGTGAGGAGCAGTGGCATTGGCGGCGAGCTCAACGTGCTTCTGACCAATGCCGTCCAAGGTTGCCCTACGGGTCAAGAACGCCAGCGACCTATAGTCCTTGTCTGGCACGTAGTAGTCCTTGTGGACGATTTGCACGTAGACGTGGGTGATTACGTCGACGGTGTCTTGCTGTGCCAGGCGCTACACGGCGAGCGCGACCTCAAGGTGGATATTCTCCGGCGCGACGGCGGGCAGTTGCAGGGCCACCAGTGCGTTGAAGAGGTTGCCACCATAGAGGCCGTTGAGGGTGGCGGGCATCGCAGAGCCTGGGCGCGTGGGCTGGAGGCGTACGTCAAGGTCATCTGCGAGCTTCTTGACGACGGTGAACTTGTCGAGGAAGCCGACGAGGACCTTGTCGATCAAGGAGACGAAGCTATCGTCCAAGCAGCCTCTCGCCCTGGCGGCCTCAAGCACGACCTGGAGATGTTCCTCGGTGCCGGGCCGCAGGCCGGTGTCGTGGACCATCTGGCACAGCCGGCTGATGCTCACGGTCATCGCCTCCATGGGTCTAGCGTCTAGTCAACAGATCTTGCGATTGGAGTAATCACTCTTGCCCTTGGTTAGGGTGCGTAGGATTTCGTAGATTGGACTGGCGGGGAGCCTTTATATGAGAAGTGCAGACTGCGTTGCATTCACGTGTGTGTTGGCCATCTACTCCTCGGCCCTCTACTGCACCTGCCTTTGGCTGTATGACAGGTGGGCCAGCCACCTGTTGGGCCCACGTGTCATTCACCCAAATGCAGGTGCAGTAAGTCAATGAAGCTGCGTCCCCCTCCGTCCCAATACACTTGGCATGGTACATTAACTCCCTCCTCGTTTCTTATTTCGTGACATATCAACCAATGAGAGATGTGGGCCGTGCATGCTTTCAATGACTTGAGACTACCAAACATGACATGCAGTGGTTAGTTCATTGCATGTAATCCTATTAGTTAGCAAAAAGAGCATGGTTAATAGTATAGCCAGCTGCTGGCTATATGATGTTGCCATGTCATATAGAGCCATCACTTGTAGCCACTCATACAATAAGGTTAGCTATAAGGTTGGTTATAAGAGTACTACTTTTTCTCATCTTCTCTCTCTCTTTCTTCATATTTATTGTATATCCGCCTAGGAATCCGCATATAGCAGCTCTTGCATGAGAGCCCACTCCTCTTTTTCACTTACTCTAAGATGACTTAGACTAGCCACAGTGGGAGTAACTTCAGCAGTAACATCGAGTCCAACTCAACAATTTTTCTTATGTGGCAATGAGTTAATGAGGAGACATGTAGTTTGAGTAACTTTGGTAGTTACTGTAACATCACATGTCCCAATGCAATATGAGTCTATAACCTAATAAATGAGGCTTTGCATGTTACCATACTTATGTTACTACCCACTATGAAAGGTAGTAACATAGTTTAGGGATATGTGTATGTTACTCTTCATTGTGGCTAGTCATACACCTAGACGGAGGGAGTAGTCTCTAGTCATTGGATGCATACGCACCCCACGTATCGTATTGGGTGATTTCTTTTTTCCTGGCAAAAAACAGGGAACGAGGTGGGTAGTTAATGCACCGCGCCTAAAAGTTTTGGGATTACTATTTGGTTTTCGTAACGTGACTAATGCACCAGTACGGAGGGAGTACAATAGTAGTCTTTGATTGCAATTTTTTGTTGGTTGCTTACAAAGCTGAGCGCTCGGTGAGTACAATAGTAGTCTGATTGATGAGACTTCAGATTTGAGCCATCTACCGGAAGGAATAAAACAATACACCACGTATTTATTTACAGAGGGAGTAGTAAAGTTTTTGTGCAGTTTGTCTAATTCACATCTACTAGATGTTTTCCAAGGATGTCACATCTAATCTCCCACAAATAACGTAGCAACAAGGAACAAAAAAAAGTTGAGACAAGAAAAAAAACATGCCACAAACATAGTGGACACCAGGTTAGATGTGACATAACTATGTCACATCTAGATACTAGATATTGCTAGTCAAATACTAAATCCACATGGACGTGGTAGTACTACTAAATCCAGATGGTGGTGCTAGTACTAGTAGTAGTACTACCAATGTAGTAGCACTATACTACCCGTTTGTCAAATTATTATGTGCTGCTCGTCGCAGTGAAGTGACAAGACCCTGCGCCGGAGATGACACCTGAGTATAGGCGCCGTGTTCGGCATAACATAGTCAACCTCACCGTCTGCAGCCACTATCATCATGGCTGTAGAGCTAACCTGCTTACAACTAGCCGTGTTCGACATAATTTCCCGTCCGTAGATGTCCGTGCATTGCACGGAACACCAAGATTGGGGGTGGACGGCGCCGGCAGCGGCCATCGCGCCTGATTTTTCCATGGCCTTCTAGATGTGGTGGCGAGGAGATAAGGCTGATTGTGAGATACTAGGAGTTGTTTGTAAATAGGGAACAAGTGCGGGCTTCTTTTTGCAAAACTCGAGAAGTTTGGTTTGTATGCGTCAGATCTAGATCCGACGGCTATTGGTGAAAGATGGCAGGCACAACATCATCACCAACTCAGGACCTCTTTGATTCACAGGATTTTGAAAACGCAGGAATAGGACACGGCAATATTACAAGTTTCAAACTGATATTACAAATGTTAGGAGTAATGCTGCACCTACGAAGAGGGAATCTAGGAAGTTTACGTAAGAACTTTCTTTACTTTAGGTGGATGCAGCATTATCGTACAAACTAAAATCCACCGCCCTGACAAGTCACTAATGGGCAAATAAATTTTCGAGTATCTGGCCACTTGATGTTTCAAAAACAAATTCAGCTTCTGCGGAGACTTTGTCATTTAGGCTTAGACGCTTGCGGTGATTAGCACACCATTCATTGTTGCGCCAGAGAACGCCAAACCTCATTACCTTGAGCACACTTGCCTCCAGAACAAAGAACCTGGCCAATTTTATCTCAGATGTGCTGCCTCGGTAGTCGATCAAATCAATTTCTGTAAGATGGAGATCAAGGCATTCGATGAGATTGTTATAGTGCAGCACATTTTTCACTTTCGAGTCTTTTTTATCTGCAAAAGAAGAGAACATATTAGAGCAGCTGGCTGTATAAGATTGCCGTGTCATCAAGAGGTGCCAATATCATTCGCTCATACGATAGGGCTGGCTAGCTAGTGATATTTTTTCACTCTCTCTCTCTCTTCCTCTCATTTACCTAGGAGCACGTGAAAAGCTTGGGCATTTGTTGCCTTCCACTATGTGGCCGATGCCATATTTCTCAAAAGTATGCCACATAATACGCATCGATGTCAAATCAAAAGATTTTGGCACCGCTCTCACGATGTGAGAGAGTTGGCACCGCTGTGCACACAGTCCCACATGTATAAACAAATCAATCAAACCAACTACACCAGCCTCTCACTCTCCCAAACAAGTGTTTTTTATTGCCTCAGTCCTCTCTCTCTCCCACGCAAGTGTTTTTTCATTGCGTGAGTTAATTTGGCACCGGAGCAAAGTAGGTGATCCAGATTGGGGCACCAGGTGAGCAATGGAGGGGCATCGATGCCAAATGCATCACAAGTGAATTTGGCACGTGTTTTGGCCTACATAGTGGAGGGCCGTTATATCCCACTTTTGTACTACCTCGTATTTAGTGTAAAATTTTACCATAGATTTACCTAAGAAAATGCCAATGCATGTCACCAAAAATTATACCATTTGAAATTATGTTCAAATACGAATCCAACGATATAATTTTTAGTGACATGCATTAACATTTTGTCAGTTAAATCTATGGTCAAATTTTGATACTACAAAATAGGAAGAGTAAACCAGGACGGAGGTAGTACTTGCTCTTAGGGTAACCATAGAGTTACTAGTCTAAGTTACTTTCCACTATGACTAGCCTAGGCTACTATAGTAGTACAACAAAAAAACGATGCAGGTGATCACGTGAGAAAAAATACTAAAAACATTTCTTTCGGTGCAGTGCGTAGATGCAGTTTTTAACACTACACTTGTCATCGTAATTTGGGAAAATTACGAAAAAATTGAGCTACGTTGTGATTACCGTTTACTAATAGGAAAGAAGTTTCACCTCGACGAGTAGCTTCTCCGTGCACGGAAAGCATGTAAGGAATCCAACAACTTGATCCAGATTGGGGCCGATAGATTTTATTGCCAAGATCTTCACTGTGCGCATAGACTGGGTCAAGCTTGTGGGAATCATTTTCTGGAAGACGGTCGTAAATACATTAGGAAGAAATTAAAAAATGTGAATTTCAAGAAGATGGAGAAGAAGATGAGTGCTGTACCTGAACAATTACGGATCCAATAAAGAGTTCGGAGAATTTGGCACATGAGTACACCGACGCTGTCAATTTCGGCGCGTCAATGACCCTGATTTTTGTTGGACCTTCTAGATCAGATACAAGCAATCTCTCAAGGGAAAGGCGCATTCTCAATGACCATAACGTGGAACAGCTGGAGTGATCTCTTTCCAATTGATGTCTTGTTGCGGGGCCACAGGACACATAAATCCATCGGCGATTCGTCGAGGCGATGTGGAGGCTAATGAACCCGTGGATATGCTCAAGACGAAGGTACTCGAGAGAAGTACAGCTGCGGAGCAGGTGCTCCATAGCCTGCTTCAAGATGCCAATGTCGAAGAGGTCGAGCTGCTTGAGTTGAGGGAGAAGAAGGGCGGGCGCGGCATTAATCTGGGGAAGATTCAGGAGCTGAAGTTGGCGCGGCGCAGCGTTGGCGTGAGGCGGAGCGCGGACGGCTGGAAAGAGCGACATCGTATGTCCAGCTTCAAAGCTGAGCTCCTCGAGCTGATCTGGGGCAGGGGATAAGAACCACTCGTCGAACTTGGCTTGGACCTTGCAGTTGGTACTGAACATGCGGATGTCAAGGCGTCTGGTTGTCCCAGGGTGCGATGAAAGGATCTTGGAGACTGTGGCCATGCGTTTGCAATCCCCGTCACAGAGGCAGCTGTCGATGGTGAGGTTAAGGGGACGCGGCGCCAGAGGGGCTGCCACCGCCGGGAGAGCAGGGCGGTCCGCACGTCAGATTTGGTGGGGAGGAGGTCGATGATAATGAGCAGCATGTCATCGGGGAGGCTGCTGATGAAGTCCAGGCTCGCCGGATGCGGTTTTGGCTCGAGCCGCCTCCGCTTGTTGGCTGCCTTGCCGTCCGTCTCAACCGGCGGCGAAGCCGGCATACACGTGTGCTGGTGTGTGTTGTGTGCTGGCCTGCTGGGTGTGCGCGAGTGCGTCCTTCTTTGCATGCCACTGTGCAGTGGTGAATTGTGCGCGAGTGCGTCCTTCACGCGGAAGAAGTGTGTCCTCAATGCGCCCTCAATTTACTAGCGTGCGGGGTGCTACCCCGAGTGGTTTTAACTTTGTTTACTTCACCGCGTGTCAGATGGGCCTCTAGTTTACTTCTTTTCACCCACTGCCACATGGGCCAGCACATGAAGTTAGAGAACACGAGCTGACAAGGCAGCATGTGGACTGGTTGACCGGTTAACTAAACAATATACGAAGCTATACGCTGACACAGTGAGCGTATAATCCGTCGGTATAGAGAGTTTGAGTGAGAGGGGAGGCCCGTGAGAGATAGCAGAGAGAGAGAAAGAGCTACTCCCTCCGTTCGATAATGTAGTGCCACCATTTTTTTAAAGTCAAACTTTTGAAACTTTGACCAAGTTTATAAAGAAAGTACTTATATCTACAATACTAAAGATAAATGATAGTATGAAGTAAGTACATGTTGTGATGAATCTAATGATCGTTCCAGATGTAAATGTTTTTCTCCACGTATACCTGGTCAAACTTTTCCGAGGTTTGACTTTTCAAAACATCCATATGCTTATGGACGTGAGAGTCCCTAACTAGAGAGAGAGAGAGTGTGTGTGAAATAGAAAGAGTGAGTGAAAAAAGTGTGTGTGCATGTTTGAAAGAGACATGGACAACACACGATAAAAGTAGAGAAAAGGCGTGTGTGTCTTATGCAAACATATCACACATGCATCTTCGACAACGGAAGCAAGGTGAGGAGATAGTGTGTGGTTGTTTGCAACCGACAGAGAAACACCCCTAGCACGTGGCCAACAGGGGTCTGACAAACAAGGGAGAGAGGTTGAGAGAGACGTACGGGGAAAATGCAGACATGGGGAGGAGAGACAGTATGTTTGTCATAGAGAGATCCCCTGGAGATTGTGATGGGACTACATGGGTGGGAGATCGAGTGACAAGGTGTGTGCGCGATAGAAGATACCCCGAGAGATATCGAGATAGACATATGGATGGAAGGAGACAATACGTGTGTTCCTGATGGCTAGTGAGAGATAACCATACTTAGGGGGGGAGTGTATGCGCCTATGATGGAGTGAGGGATTATGGTACTTAGGGGGGTGCGTGTCACATAGAGAGAGAACAAGGGCGGAGAGTGTTGGATGGGTCTATATGTTGCGTGAGCGAGACATGTGTATGTGTGAGCCAGGGAGATATAAAGTTTGAGAGAGATAGAGGATCCTCGATAAGGCTGAGTGGTGCGTCAGATAGCTGAGAGGGGGAAAGAGATATTGCATCCGCTCGATAATGCAGTGCATGTAATTTTTTTAGAAGTCGAACTTTGGAAACTTTGATCAGGTTTACGCAAATGTTATTTATATCTACAATACCAAAGATACATCATACGAAACTACATCTCATGATGAATCTAATGGTATATGTTTGCCGTTCTAGATGTAAATGTTTTTTTCCACGTACATGGTCAAACTTTGTGATGTTTGACTTTTCAATAAATCAATATGCTATGGACCGAAGAGAGTGCCTAAGTCAAGAGAGATCAAGTGCATGTGAAGGAGAATGAGTGAGTGTGCAAAAAGAGTATGCGTGTGAAAGAGAATGAGTGAGTGTGCAAAAAGAGTATGCCTAAGTCAAGAGAGATCAAGTGCATCCTTCGCCTCGTCCTCCTCCTCGGCCGTAGCCCCGGTCGTTGCGCTCGGGGCGTCGACCGAAGCGTCCATCTCGAATGGCCCTGAGCTCTTGATAGTCATTGGTGTTATGGATGTGTACGTTGTGGAAGGCGCAGAACGGTCGGCTGCTTTTGGATGACTCGGGATGGTCTCGGCCGCACTTTGTATCCGGCTCCGCCGCGAGCACGACCACTCCCTTGCGCTTCACGTCCTTGGCCTTGGCTTTCTTCTCCTCCGGGTCGGTAGCCGGGAGCTCGAGGAGGGAAAGGCGCCCCTCCTCAGCTCTTGCGCACTTGGTCGCCAGGTTGAACAGCTCCAAAGCCGTGCATAGCTCCTCATGGATGGCGAGCTCCCCCTTCATCTTGACGTCGCGGACGCCATCAGAAAACGCCGAAATGATGGCCTTGTCCGTCACCTTGGGGATCTTGAGGCAAATGTTGTTGAAGCGCTGGATGTACTTTTGCAGGGTCTCTCCTGGCTGCTGCCTGATGCGGCTTAGGTCACCAGCGGGCGGAGGGCGGTCGCGAGTGCCCTGGAAGTTGGCGACGAAGCGGTCGCGCATCTCTTCCCAGGAGGAGATCGAGCCCGGGGGCAGGTTCAGGAGCCATGAGCGAGCACCATCCTTGAGAGCCCTCGGGAACCAGTTCGCCATGACTTTTTCGTCGCCGTTGGTCGCCTCGATGCTCAGATCGTAGAGCTGCAGGAACTCCGCAGGGTCGGGGGTGCTGTCGTAGCGAGGAGGCAGATCCGGCTTGAAGTTGCCCGGCCAGACGACGCCACGTAGCTCAGGAGTGAAGGCGCAGCAGCCTGCCGTGGCCACTGGGGCCCTTTGCAGAGGTGGGGCCTACCCTTGGTGCCCGCTCACCGCCACAGCAGGCGGGTCTTGTCGTGGTGGCGCTGGGAGTGCGGGAGCATTCTCTTGTGGCCATGGAACTTCTTGGCAGTTTCCTTCTTCTCGTGTGGGCACCCGAGGCGGTGGGTCGCGCCGGGAGGCCGCGCGCCCTGGCGCTAGGGCGCCGTCTTGGTGCGGAGGTGGTGGAGGCGCTCCGTGAGCTACATCGTCTGCAGCTGGCGGCAGGTGAGGCAACAAAAGGGAGGGCACGGGGGAGCCCTGCGGCGCTGACAAGCTCGGTGATGCGGTCTAGCCAGTCCTTGTAGAGGTCGTCGACTGGCGGTAGCGTAGGAGTTCGCGTGCCATGAGCAGCGTGGCCTGCGCGGTCGTGGGAGCGCGACGAGCGTGAGACGATGAGCCGGGTGGGGTCAGCGACAAAGTGGTGGTGCGGCCGTCCCGCCGCAGCGAGGACGCTTGCTGCTCGTTTCCCATCGGGCCGGTGGCGGCGGGTGATGGAGAAAGACGGGGAGGCCCGCCGACGGGGGCAGTCTGAGCGACATGGGCGGCAAGGGCGGCCCGGCGCTCAGCGCGGGCTCGGCGCGCGTCTGACATGGTCGCGGTGGAGCGGTGAACACGGATTGGCGGACGGAAAGCTTCAGTGCACCCCTACTTGGCGCGCCAAATGTCGGATTTCGGGTTCCGGCAAAACCCTTAAGGTTCGAACACTGGGGTGCGCACGAAGATCTCTCCTCCCCCTAGCTCACACGCACCACGATCTCACGGCCTAGCTCGACGAACCCAAAGAACAAAGAGACACAAGATTTATACTGGTTCGGGCCACCGATGTGGTGTAATACACTACTCCAGTGTGGTATGGTGGATTGCCTCTTGGGCTGAGGATGAACAGTTACAAGGGGAAGAACAGCCTCCTGAGGAGAGGTGCTCTTGTGCTGGGTGAGCTGATGTGGTCAAGGGTGATCTGAATGATCCTCTCCCCTTTGGTGGTGCTAGTCCTATTTATAGGGGCCTTGGTCCTCTTCCCAAATATTGAGCGGGAAGGGATGCCACAACGGCCAAGTTTGAAGGGGGATAGCTAGTACAAGTTATCCTGACAAAAGTAGTCTTCGCCTGCCAAAGGCTCTGGTGGTGACGCCGTCTTGGGCTCCATGGTGACCTCCGTCCTGCTGGTCTTGGTCTCGTTGCACCGATATGGAAACCTTTGCCTGATGCCTCGAGACTCCTCGCCTGCGCTTGCCTCTTTAGCACCAAAGAGGAAACGAGGACATTGCACGCTGGCGCCCGCTTGGCGCTCGCCTGGTCATGGTCGTCATGGCTTGCGTCACAGGGACCTCGCGAGGTGCCCCTTGCCTTGATCTCTCTGCCCCTCGCGAGCCAGCCTGGTGAGGCCGCGCCCGAGGAGGTCTTGCATCGTCTGCCTCGCGAGGCTTGGCCCCTCGCGAGGGTCTTGAGTGTTTGCTGGTGAAGATGGGCCGTGCAGGGCCGTTGGTGGAGCCATGCCGTGGGCCGTAGGCAGGCAAGTCTGGGGACCCCCATTCCTAGAACGCCGACAATAGCCCCCGGGCCCAAGGCGCGCTTGGACTTGGCTTCGAGGCAAAGCCAAAGGGCAAGTGCGGAGCGCCGCGGGCCCCAACAGCCTGCGGCCCCGCTTGACGCGTGGCGATTGATTGGACGTGGGCGTCTCCGCTTCCCCACGCTGCCTCGGCAACTGCCCATCTAACAAAAGGCTGGCGCGGGTAACGCTTGCCTTCATTGCTTTCCTTCATCTTGCTCCAGATCCCCTTTCTCGCTCCTTGCTTCCGAAACCTCCATATCTGCTTCAATTCTCTTTCGAGCCAGTGACCAATGGCGCCCCACAAGGTCAAGGCTGCTTCGCCGCCTGCCTGGTACGAGCCGGCTCTGGACGTGCCCAATGTCTCGGAGAAGAACGATGGGGGAGAACAACGAGAAGGGGAAGACCGAGCTCCGGGCTGGCTCCGCTGAGCCGGAGGCTTCGAGAAGCACTTTCTACCCCTTCTTCATGAGCGGCGTTGTTGCCGGGTTGGTTCCCCCCTTCTCCGACTTCTTCTACGCCGTCCTCAGCCATTACAAGCTGCAGGCCCTTCATCTTCATCCCAACTCTGTTCTTCTCTTGTCGATCTTCGCCTTCTACGGTGAGGCGTACGTCAGGGTGATGCCGTCCATGGCTCTGCTGCGCCACTTCTTCTTCCTCCGGATCAATGACGGCCACACCCCAGGGTGCGCCAACTTTGTCGCAGTTGGTAAGGCCAACGCGACCTCGAAGGCCGGAAAGAAGGCCGAGGGCTTCAGGAGCAAGTGGGTCATGATGGATGCCAAGTGCGTCCACCCACGGTTGACGCTGCCAATGGAGATGCCCCAGTCCGGCGAAGGGTGGCTCTACGTGAAGCTTAGTGACGACCGGGCGAAGCCAGTGCTGGAGAGGATGACCGCCGACCTGAAGCCGGGCAACACGAAGGCAGCGAAGATGACGGGGGGCCATGCTCCTGAGGGAATTCCTGATGCTGCGTGTGGCCCCGCTCCAGGCGCACTCACGCCCCTTGTGGACGCTTGGGGGCGAAGAAGATAAGCTTCTCTTGAGCCCGGAGGCCTTGCCTGAAGAAGAGCTAGCTATGGCTCTACGCCTCCTGGTCGGGGACGACCAGGAGTACCCGCCGAGTGCCTTCGTTACCTTGTTCCTTCGCACGGACGGGGCACCGGTCACGGCCGCCATGCCCACCTTTGACAGGCGCGGGCTAGTGCCTCCAGCATCCCCTGGGATCCTGATGGCGGCGGCGCTGGTGGATGTGTCTTCTTGCGATTCCCGCAGGGAGGGGGAAGAGGAGGAAAGCCAGGAGCGCGACTCGGAGGCGACCCCCGAGGGGACGGGGGAGACCTCCCCCTTGCGCAAGGCCAACATCCTCCGCACCCTGCCTGATGACGATGACGAAGCTGAAGTCCCCCTGGAGAGGGAGGAGCCGCCCGTGGCTGGAGACTCCTCGAGGCCTAAGGCCAGCCCCCAGAGGAGGCTGCCAGCCGAGGTTCCGACAAGGGACAGGTCGGCGCTGATCTCCCGAGACGACGCTCCTGCTCTGACACCGCCTGGAGCTGCTTTCGGCCCATCTGATGCCCCCTCTTCCACTCCTGGAGCCCACGCGCCTGTGCCTCAGGCTGCGAGGCTCTCAGGCTTCAAGCTCAAGAAGCAGAGTGACAACACCGCGGTGGACTAGTAAGTGTTCTTGTCCTGCCTTGTTCTTGCTTCTGCTGCTTATCCTTGACGCTTCTCCGTTGCTTGATTAGGCCGACGCCCACGGCGAAGAAGAGGAAGGAGGAAGAGGTGGTGCTGCTCGGGACCAGATCGACTACGGCGGCCGCACCCCTCTCCATTGGTAAGAGTAGCGACGGCGCTCGCGCTTCTCCGGCCCGACCGTCCTCGCGAGGCTTGGGGAGCATCCTCGGGAGGAGTCAGCCCCCGTGGCCCCACTGGCTCCGGAGGTGCAGACGTCTGGCTCAGCTGCTGAGGCCCCCAAAGCTCAGGAGCCCCAGCCTCTCAGGCCATGGTGGCGATGCTGCCTCCTCCCCCTTCTATCGCACTGCTATCTCCGGGTCCTTCCGCTTCTTCTGACGTTCTAGAGCGCGCTCTTTCTGTGATGACCCTGCTGCAAGAAGATCTTCAGGGCGCCGACCCCCGCCTGGTAGCCGGGCGCTTGGAGCTGGTCTCTGGCTGGCTCCATTCCGACGTGGCCGTCCGGGCGGCGCTGAACCAGGCTGCGGTGGGTTCCGAGAAGGACAAGCAGGCTGTCGCCCAAGCTACGGCTGCTCGCGAGGTAGGTCTGAAGGATGCTCGAGCCACGCAAGATGACTGCCAGTCGCTGGAGGCCGAGCTGGAGACAGTGCGCAACGAGCGTGCGGCCAAGGCGCGAGGCCGCGAGGCAGAGGAGGAGAAGATGAAGGCCCGGGAGGACGCCGACGGCGAGCTGGAGCAGTTGGCGAAGGCGCAGGCCACGAAGCGCAATCGGCTGGAGAAGCTGAAGCGGAAAGTGGAGGCGGAGAAGGCCGAGCTTGACGCCAATGTGAAGGTCCTGGCTGAGGACCGCACGGCGTTCAAGCTCCTCGAGGAGAGGTCCCGCAAGGCGCTGCGGTCGCTCTACGAGAAGGGCTTGGAGGAGCTGCTGGCTACCGCCGACGAGGGCCCCACCCAGCTGGTTCCTTATCTGGTCGAGGCGCTTGAGGAAGTCGTGAGTGGTGTCGGCCCCTTGGTGGAGGAAGAAGCCCGCATTCTTTCCTCAGCCGCGTTGACGCGCGTCTTCAGCCACCTCCATCTTCGCGATCCCACCGCCCACCTTGACGAGTTGCTGGAACCTGTCAACGCCGAGCACTACGCAGCTGCTGCCGAAGCCGTGAAGAGCCAGGTGGAGGCCCTGCTGAAGAGGTTCCGTGCCTTCGATCCCGTGATGGCGGTGCTGCTGATCCTGCAACTCCGGCGGGTGGTGCAGGTGAGGGCAACGCCGCTACGGGAGAAGCATCCCTTGTGGGCGACGACGGCGTCCGGGAATGACGAGATGACTTGCTGGCGGCTCCTTTCCTGTTTAGTTTCTGCAATATGCACCATGCCTTGTGGAGGCGTTAAACTTGTGTTTTGTTTCAGGAGAACAATATGTCTTGTAATATTTTCTTGAGATTTTGCGATTTCCTTCCCGGTTGCTTTACGTTCTACGTCAGCAGGACCCGACCCCGCGCATACCTCAGCCGCCGTTGGGTCGTTCAGATCACCAGGACGAGACCAAGGAGTGAGGGGCTATGTGGCCAGTTAGGCTCCTGAGTCGCGATGCTCAGGAGTCCCCCTTGACGCGCAAACAGCTTACGGAAAGGAGATGCAGGAATAGGTCTAGTGTTCTACGTCAGCAGGGCCCGACCCCGCACATACCTCAGCCGCCGTTGGGTCGTCCGGATCACCAGGACGAGACCAAGGAGTGAGGGGCTACGTGGCTAGTTAGGCTCCTGAGTCGCGGTGCTTAGGAGTCCCCATTGACGCTCAAATGACCTGCATACCTTTTCCCTTGCCGAGGCTCAGCTCGGGAGGGGCGCGCGACGACCAGGTCCGGGGGACCTGGCAGGGTGGCGTACGCTTGGGTGTGACCCGAGCGCAGCCCCCATGCCCAGCCCCCTCATGCGGCTCTCCCGAGGGGAGGTGTTGCGATGAGGCCAGAGACTAAGCTCAAGGGCTCCCTGAGGTTGATACGGCCATGGGGCCGCCCTCAGTTGTTTATCACCACCGCGGAGCATAGCACTTCCACACTTGCACGGGCATAACCGCTCCTCGGTAGTGTCGACTGCCAGCACGGAGCATGGTGCTTCCACTGGTGCGTGGGTGAGGGCTCCCTCTGAGTGGAGCCCCCGGGGCGTGTACAGCCCCGCCCTGACACGTGGCTTGCACGACAGGGCTAGATGAGGTGTGTCTGGGCACTCGTGAGCCAGCGCGGGACTCACGAGGCCCTACCTCAAGGCGGGTTGCACCTGGTCTTGATTCTTGTTGACTGCGGTGGTCCTGCGAGATGGTTAGGCAACCTGCGCCGAATGTATCTCCTGAGGTTATCGCATGAGAAGGCCAAGCACCAACGACCCCAGGAGGTGACGTGAACAGGGCCGGCCCGCCAGACAGAGCTCAGCCATTGGATTTATCAACGCTGTAGGGACGGACCCGAGCACAGACGCCGTGACTAGCCTTCTTATGCGAAGGATCCTGAAGAGAGATGATCGGCGCCCGACTCCCGTGGTGGGTGACAATCAAGCAAGTGATAACCATAGATAGATTATGCATGGAAAGCAAACTAGTTTAGGTAAATGCAAGAACGGTACATGCCACTGGGATGGACCCGAGCGGCCTGGGGATGATGCAGCCCGAGGGGCGCCCCCAACAGAGTAAGCTAAAGATGCAAAAGGAAATATGCCGCAGGGACAGGCCCACACGGCCTGGGAATGATGCAGCCCGAGGGGCGCTCCCAGCTAAATAAACTTGGCAAATGTCACCTGGTTCCGTTGTCGAAGGGGTGTTGGGGTAGCTGAAGATGCGTGGCGAAGGGGTTGCTCCTCACGAGCCACCGGGGCCCTGAGTCTCGGGAGGCTCTGGGGGTCCAGGCGGTTCCTCGAGGACCGTCTCCATCTCCGCTAGGACTGCGTGATGCCTGGCCTCCTGAGCCGCCAGGACGCTCCGCAGGTTGCGCTGGAAGGCGGCTGCCATGCTCGGCAGGCCGACTGGCATGCGAACATAGCTATGAGGTGGGCCCTCGCAACGTCCCACGCGCGAAGGCCAGAAGAGCTCCTGAGATGCGGCCCTGTCGAGCCCTGGGATGTCGATGCAGACGCGCAGCCCACCATCCTCGCCTGGATGGGGACCTGCGCCAGGTGGGCGGCGGTCGCCGCGCATGGCTCTTGCTTCTTGAAGCTCTTGGGTAGTCTCGGTGATGAACTCCTCAGCACCAGGCGCTCCTCGCCAGGTGCCCTCTTGAGGGAAACGTGCCGCAAAGCACGCCTCCACATGGTCCTCGAGCGCCTCCCTCGTGATGTTGGCCAGTTCCGAGGCCCTCCAGAAGAGAGCCCTCGAGCCTTGCCCGAGGAGGGCGCCGGGCACGCCTTCCTATGCGAGGGAGGGAGGCGCCCCAGGCGCGGGCGCTGATCCTGATGTGGCGCCGCTCCCCTGAGGCCCTGTACGGAGTAGCTACTTCTTGTTCTTGGGGATGGCCTCAGGAGGGTACTGTGCACCATTGTTGTCAGGGTCTTCGATTGCTGCGGCCTGGAAGGCGCGCTCAAGGGAGCACACCGCATCCTTCTCCTCACAGGCAACTGTGATGATACCACCAGTTCCTGGCATCTTGAGGACGTTGTAACCGTGGTGGGTCACTGCCATGAACTTGGCCAATGCTAGGTACCCGAGGATGGCGTTGTATGGCAGACAAATGTGGGCGAAGTCAAAGTCGATGAGCTCGATGTGGTAGTTGTTGTGCCCACCGAAGGTGACAGGGTGGCGGACTTGCCCGATCGGGGTGGTGGAACCATCGGTCACTCCTGAGAAGGGCTTGGTTGGTTGTAGCTGATCATAGGGTACTTGAAGGCGATCGAACGTATCGACGGACAGGACGTTAAGCCCCGCGCCGCCGTTGACAAGGGTCTTGGTGACTTGAACGTTGCTGATGACAGGTGAGCAGAGCATTGGGAGAGCACCAGCGGTCGCGGCGCACTTAACCTGGTCCCCCGAGCTGAAAGTGATGGCGCACTTTGACCACCTGAGCGGGCGTGTGGCCTCAAGCCTTGGAAGGACTGCGTTCACCTCGCGAGCAAACTGATTGAAGATACGCTGAGAGGCTGGGGCCTGAGCTCCTAGAAGCCCCTAGCTCCTTCGTCCTGATGGTGGTCGTCGTTCCTTCTTGGTGGTGGCGGCAGCGGAGGAAGACCAGCGTTGCCCTAAGGGCAGTCCTCACGAGGCTGATCCCTCCATGTGCCCACACGAGGCTGATCCTGCTAGCGGTCCTCGCGAGGCCAGTTGCGCCACTCCTGGCGGGGGCCGCGATCGTCCCAGCGTCCTTCGCCTCGTCCTCCTCCTCGGCCGTAGCCCCGGTCGTTGCGCTCGGGGTGTCGACCGAAGCGTCCATCTCGAATGGCCCTGAGCTCGTGATAGTCATTGGTGTTATGGATGTGTACGTTGTGGAAGGCGCAGAACGGTCGGCTGCTTTTGGATGACTCGGGATGGTCTCGGCCGCACTTTGTATCCGGCTCCGCCGCGAGCACGACCACTCCCTTGCGCTTCACGTCCTTGGCCTTGGCTTTCTTCTCCTCCGGGTCGGTAGCTGGGAGCTCGAGGAGGGAAAGGCGCCCCTCCTCAGCTCTTGCGCACTTGGTCGCCAGGTTGAACAGCTCCAAAGCCGTGCATAGCTCCTCATGGATGGCGAGCTCCTCCTTCATCTTGACGTCGCGGACGCCATCAGAAAACGCCGAAATGATGGCCTTCGTCCGTCACCTTGGGGATCTTGAGGCGAATGTTGTTGAAGCGCTGGATGTACTTTTGCAGGGTCTCTCCTGGCTGCTGCCTGACGCGGCGTAGGTCACCAGCGGGCCGGAGGGCGGTCGCGAGTGCCCTGGAAGTTGGCGACGAAGCGGTCGCGCATCTCGTCCCAGGAGGAGATCGAGCCCGGGGGCAGGTTCAGGAGCCATGAGCGAGCACCATCCTTGAGAGCCATCGGGAACCAGTTCGCCATGACTTTTTCGTCGCCATTGGCCGCCTCGATGCTCAGCTCGTAGAGCTGCAGGAACTCCGCAGGGTCGGGGGTGCTGTCGTAGCGAGGAGGCAGATCCGGCTTGAAGTTGCAGAGGCCACTGGGGCCCTGGGGCCCTTTGCAGAGGTGGGGCCTGCCCTTGGTGCTCGCTCACCGCCACAGCAGGCGGGTCTTGTCGTGGTGGCGCTGGGAGTGCGGGAGCATTCTCTTGTGGCCATGGAACTTCTTGGCAGTTTCCTTCTTCTCGTGTGGGCACCCGAGGCGGTGGGTCGCGCCGGGAGGCCGCGCGCCCTGGCGCTAGGGCGCCGTCTTGGTGCGGAGGTGGTGGAGGCGCTCTGTGAGCTACATCGTCTGCAGCTGGTGGCAGGTGAGGCAACAAAAGGGAGGGCACGGGGGAGCCCTGCGGCGCTGACAAGCTCTGTGATGCGGTCTAGCCAGTCCTTGTAGAGGTCGTCGACTGGTGGTAGCGTAGGAGTTCGCGTGCCATGAGCAGCGTGGCCTGCGCGTTCGTGGGAGCGCGACGAGCGTGAGACGATGAGCCGGGTGGGGTCAGCGACAAAGTGGTGGTGCGGCCGTCCCGCCGCAGCGAGGACGCTTGCTGCTCGTTTCCCGTCGGGCCGGTGGCGGCGGGTGATGTAGAAAGACGGGGAGGCCCGCCGACGGGGGCAGTCTGAGCGACACGGGCGGCAAGGGCGGCCCGGCGCTCAGCGCAGGCTCGGCGCGCGTCTGACATGGTCGCGGTGGAGCGGTGAACACGGATTGGCGGACGGAAAGCTTCAGTGCACCCCTACTTGGCGCGCCAAATGTCGGATTTCGGGTTTCGGCAAAACCCTTAAGGTTCGAACACTGGGGTGCGCACAAAGATCTCTCCTCCCCCTAGCTCACACGCACCACGATCTCACGGCCTAGCTCGACGAACCCAAAGAACAAAGAGACACAAGATTTATACTGGTTCGGGCCACCGATGTGGTGTAATACACTACTCCAGTGTGGTATGGGGGATTGCCTCTTGGGCTGAGGATGAACAGTTACAAGGGGAAGAACAGCCTCCTGAGGAGAGGTGCTCTTGTGCTGGGTGAGCTGATGTGGTCAAGGGTGATCTGAATGATCCTCTCCCCTTTGGTGGTGCTAGTCCTATTTATAGGGGCCTTGGTCCTCTTCCCAAATATTGAGCGGGAAGGGATGCCACAACGGCCAAGTTTGAAGGGGGATAGCTAGTACAAGTTATCCTGACAAAAGTAGTCTTCGCCTGCCAAAGGCTCTGGTGGTGACGCCATCTTGGGCTCCATGGTGACCTCCGTCCTGCTGGTCTTGGTCTCGTTGCACCGATATGGAAACCTTTGCCTGATGCCTCGAGACTCCTCGCCTGCGCTTGCCTCTTTAGCACCAAAGAGGAAACGAGGACATTGCACGCTGGCGCCCGCTTGGCGCTCGCCTGGTCATGGTCATCATGGCTTGTGTCACAGGGACCTCGCGAGGTGCCCCTTGCCTTGATCTCTCTGCCCCTCGCGAGCCAGCCTGGTGAGGCCGCGCCCGAGGAGGTCTTGCATCGTCTGCCTTGCGAGGCTTGGCCCCTCGCGAGGGTCTTGAGTGTTTGCTGGTGAAGATGGTCCGTGTAGGGCCGCTGGTGGAGCCACGCCATGGGCCACAGGCAGGCAAGTCTGGGGACCCCCGTTCCACGAAGGCCGACACATTTCACTGTATATTCATGCTGATCTCTTACGTGTCTTGTTCAGGAGTTAACGTTGTTCCATAGTTCAGCTAAGAGACTTGTTCTTTAGGTAACGCTGTTCCATAGTTATCATCCATCAGCCAATGCTATCCCATAGGCTGGTGATTATAGTATTGTACCAATTCTAGTATAACCTATGTTGTTCTTTAATACTTTCGTGTGCCATCTAGTTAATCTCGAGTACAAACGATACATATTCTGTAGCTTTCATCTGCGTTCTCCCTTTAGTTTTTTAGACCTGTTGCTGCTAGTTAACCCCATTCCTACTATTTATGTCATCTCCTATAGGCACTCATTACATAAATCTAACTACTAGTTGTCTTCCATGCATGTCAGATATAATTGCACACACTGATTTTATCCACAAGAACCTCACGGAGCAATGTAACGGCCAACAAACTTGACGACAATGATACCCAATATGATGGAACATGTAAAAGCAGTTCTTCACAAGACTTACAGAAAGATGATGAATCCTATTCACCCCATCAGATCCTTGCTCTAACTTGGCCCTTGATATGGGTACAACATGCATATAATGTCCTAGAGTGCATATACAAAGTTGCAATGCCTTGTGCTTCGCCTGCTGATCATGCATGTAAATATGGCATGCTTTCCTATTTTTTAGTACCTATTCCATTACTAATAACATGTTTTCAAATTCAAGTACTGTCATTCTACTCTATCGCAATGCCATCTGCTTAGTTTGGACATCATGCTTCTCAATATCTTATGCATTGTTATTCATCAGTATGTACTTCATCTGTCTACCATACCATGCTCATTTTTTACATTGAAGTGTTGTTCTAGTGGTCTCTTGCAATGCCATGTTAGTTTCCCAATCATACACGCATATGTTGCATTAGTGTTTTTCTGTAATGTATTCCGCTAGCATACAGTTTTACATTCAAGTAGTGTTTTTTACACTGTTGTCCTGTCATATCCCTAGCTCTTACATCATACTCCTTCCGTCCGGATTACATGTCACAAAAATGGATAAAACTGGATGTATCTAGAACTGAAATACGCCTAGACCCATCCATTTATTTCCAGATGGAGGGAATACATGTCAATATGTTATGCCTTTCTGTTCTTTAGTACCTATTCCATCTCTACTGTAGCATGTTTTATAATTGAAGCACCATTCTTCTATATAAGGCATGCAAGAGGAAGACGGCTATGTTAGAATCTGAAGGGTTACAAACCAGGTCTTTGCAAAAGATCCAAATGCCAGGAGATAATAAACCAACTCCAGTTTTCATAGATACTGCTCCAGCATAGAGAAACCCAACTCCCACTGATAATAAGCAGATTCCAGTGGCCAAAGAACTAGTCCGCTCCAGTCCAGCAAAAATATGTCAACTCCATTCTAATAAGCATGTGCGTATCCTCGCATCATGAAATTTTATAGCATTCTGATCAGATTTTCTACATGTTTCTTACCCATCTCTCTTTTAGAAAATAAGGTTACACGATAGAAGACTTCCTCCATTGGGATCATATTCGAGGAAAGTATCTTGCGGGAATTCTCTGTGCTCCAATGCTGATGTAAGTACCTGTTGTATATCACTATATTTTTACATCAGCATGTATTTTGTTAATCGGTGTGAATCCAACCTTTATCTGATCTAAAATAAGTTGTAACAAAATGTTAAAGGCGACAATGTTGATTTTTGTAAGGAAAACTTCCTGGTAGTTTTGCATACTGAGCTGCATGAGTGTACTATCTCATATCATGCACAATACTGAATTGTAGTGCTGCTCTGGTTGCCCATTCATTCATTGTGTCAATGTTGCTTTCGTATTACCTTACCTGGTTGATGATAGATGTGCCATATTGTGTTAATTTGGTGTAGGCTGGTGTGGTTTGGTTGGCCAAACGTTCGTTGTGTCAATGTTGCTTTCCTATTATCAGACCTAGCCAATGATAGAAATGCTAGTGTGTTAATTTGGTGCAAGCTGCTGAAGCTAAGAAGACAAACTCTGAAAACAGCAAGGCAACCCCATTGTTTCTTTCCAATAAATCTAGGCCAGGTAATATGGCAATAACTCATGATTAATCTATTCAGTTCCCCTCCTAATTTATGTTATGATGCAGTGGTCGAGACACTCTCCACTATAAATAATACAAGCCTGCCAAAATCGCCATCTGAGTCTGTCAGTTTCCTCTGTCTCGAATGCAACGGAAAAAAATGTATTTTTGTGAACCAATTAATGGCTAAAGCAATGATGGAAATGGTGGAGGAATCAGAGCTGCACATTCGTGCGCAACAACAATTGATCAATGTTTTCAGAGATAGTGTGGCAAAGCAGTAAGAACTTGCCCACATGCTTATGGGCATCATCCGCGCTGAGGTTGCAGATTGTGACGTTGTAGATCGTTAGCTTCTGTTCATTTATTTACACTGGCATCAATCTTTGATTACCAAGTGGATGTAATTTCCTGTAATATATGCTGGATGTGCAACGTTTTTCCCTATATGCCGTACCTTTGCTTGATCAGTTTTGATCTTGTGCATAATTGCTCGTCGTAATGGGCTCAAATTATCTAATTGGGCCTAAAGACATGTATGAACTTTAGTGGGCCCATTAAGTTAAAGGGCCGTTACCAGGCCGAAAGTTAATGGTCGGCCCTCTTACCTCCCGGGTCGTTAACAGGCCGACATCGAAGAGGGCAACACATGAGCCCATTTGATTTCACGGGCCGTTAACAGGCCGTTACTAAGGTTGGGCTACATATGGCCCAACTATACTGTGGGCCTTTAGCAGGCCGAAAAAGACAGCGGGCTCGTACTGGACCATGAAGAGCATGGGCCGCTAAGAGGCCGAAAGTCAGGTCGTACTGTAAATGGCCCAACTGTGTTATGGGTCTTGAGCAGGCCGAAAGAGAAACCGGGCTGGTATTGGACCATGAAGAGCATGGGCCATTAAAAGGCCAAAACTCAGGTCCGCCTATAAATGGCCCAACTCATTTATGGGCGTCACCAGGCTGAAAGACACACCGGGCCGGGAATTGGCCCAACACTTAAATGGGTCGCTAAAAGGCCAAAACTCAGGTCCGACTACAAATGGCCCAACTCATTTATGGGTCGTCAATAGGCTGAAAGACACACCCGGCCGGAAATTGGCCCAACACTTAAATCGGTCGCTAAAAGGCCGAAAGATGTACATCCTGAAAATTGGCCCATCCCTTGAATGGGCCGTTAACAGGCCGAAATCACATCGGGCCGATATTGAGCCCAAATATATAAAGGGCTGTTAACGGGCTCGAACTGGCGATGGGCTGCAATGGTGTCAAATCTTTAACGGGCCGTTGACAGGCCGAATTGGGACATCTCGTACGGGCCGTGGGCTTAAATGGACGTGACACAAGTAGGCCTTATATGGGCCGGCCTGCTAAATTTTACTGGGCCGGCCTTTTTCACCGGAATGGGCCACTGTTGGCCATGCCACGTGTCCACCTATCATAGGCGCCTCCTGTCGAATGAGTGGATGACATCTGTCCCAACGGTGATCCAACGCGTGTTTTCTCCGGCCAATGAGAATTTTACATGTGGAAAATCCTCATTGGTCAGGGCTATTAACGGGTTATCAGATACAAAACCGGACCCGATAGCTTAACGGCGACCCATTACGGTGGATGCCACGTGTCAGTCACCCTTGACGAAACACTTTCATGATGCGCCATTTATCGTCATGGAAGTGGACACTTCCGTGATGATAATTTTGGTTATGTCATGGAACATTTGTACGACAGCACAGGTATGACTATCTTGATTCTGTCATAAAATCGGCATGGATGTACATGCATGACAGAAAACGTGACCTACTATGACAAACACGTATCATAACGGAAGTGTATTTTTTGTAGTGCTTGGAGCTATATTTTTATTCATCACATGATATGCGTAAATCTTGGAGCATCGTGTGCTTTTTATTTTTCTTTTAATAATGCACCATTCTGGTATGAGATAGTCCTTGGTTGATTTATAGAATGCTTCGTGCACTTCACTTATATCTTTTGAGTATGGCTTTATAGAATGCTTCATGTGCTTCACTTATTATATCATTTGAAGTTTGGATTGCCTGTTTTCCTACACATAGAAAACCGCCATTTGTAGAATGCTCTTTTGCTTCACTTATATTTGTTAGAGTGTGGGCATATCTTTTGCAGAAAGAATTAAACTCTCTTGCTTCACTTATATCTATTTAGACAGTCAATAGGAATAGGTCATTCACATGGTTAGTCATAAAATCCTACATAACTTGTAGATCACTGAATATGATATGTTTGATTCCTTGCAATAGTTTTGCGACATAAAGATGGTGATATTAGAGTCATGCTAGTGAGTAATTATGGATTGGTAGAGATACTTGTGTTAAAGTTTGTGATTCCCATAGCATGCACGCATGGTGAACCGTTATGTAACGAACTTGGAGCATGATTTGTTTTTTATTGTCTTCCTTATGAGTGGCGGTCGGGGACGAGCGATGGTCTTTTCCTACCAATCTATCCCCATACGAGCATGCGTGTAGTTCTTTATTTCGATAGCTAATAAATTTTGGCAATAATTATCTGAGTTCTTTATGACTATAGTTGAGTCCATGGTTTATACATACTCTCACCCTTCCATCATTGCTAGCCTCTTTGGTACCGTGCATTGCCCTTTCTCACCTCGAGAGTCGGTGCAAACTTCACCGGTGCATCCAAACCCCGTGATATGATACGCTATGTCACACATAAGCCTCCTTATATGTTACTCAAAACAGCCACCATACCTACTTATCATGGCATTTCCATATATAGCCATTCCGATATATATTGCCATGCAACTTACATCATCATCATATACATGACTTGACCATTCATTGTCATATTGCTTTGCATGATCGTAAGATAGCTAGCATGATATTTTCATGGTTTGTCCGTTTTTTGATATCTTTGCTATGCTAGATCATTGCACATCCTGGTACACTGCCAGAAGCATTCATATAGAGTCATATTGTTCTAGATATCGAGTTGTAAGCACTGTTCAAAAAATCTTCCGATTCAGCGATTTATCGTCTGATTTATCACTACTCTTGGGGTGACAGATAAGATTATGCCTTATCTTCACCGTTTATCGTTTGGGCCAATTTATCGCTACGACAAGCAATTTATCGGGAATCTACCGATAAATCAGGCCTATTCATAACACTGTGTTTGGAAAAACTATGTTTATTTGCATTTTATCGTCCTTGTTACACAATATGTGTTGGTGTCCTATTTTGTTTGTCATTATACGAGGATTCAAAGGCTAGGAATTAAGGTAATAATTCTGTCCAATAATGTTTTGGTGTTGAATAAAACATATTTTAGTGTTGGGAACCTTGGATTTACAAAAAAAAGATTGATTAATAGTCGACCAATAAATTGATTAATTGGCCGATTTCCGATTAATCTCTAATCCCTAGTTGATCGAGACGCTAACGATAAGCGATATCCTCAACATTGGTTGTAAGTAAATAAAAGTGTGATGATCATCATTATTAGAGCATTGTCCCAGTGAGGAAAGGTTCATGGAGACTATGATTCCCCCACAAGTCGGGATGAGACTCCCGACGAAAAAAAGAGGCCCAAAAAAAAGAGGGCCCAAAAAAACAAAAAAATGAGAGAAAAAGAGAGAAGGGGCAATTCTACTATCCTTTTACCACACTTGTGCTTCAAAGTAGCACCGTGTTCTTCATAGAGAGAGTCTCCTATGTTGTCACTTTCATATACTAGTGGGAATTTTTCATTATAGAACTTGGCTTGTGTATTCCGATGATGGGCTTCCTCAAATGCCCGAGGTCTTCATGAGCAAGCAAGTTGGATGTACACCCACTTAGTTTTCAGTTTGAGCTTTCATACACTTATAGCTCTTAGTGCATCCATTGCATGGCAATACCTACTCCTCGTATTGACATCAATTAATGGGCATCTCCATAGCCTGTTGATTAGCCGCGTCGATGTGAGACATTCTTCCTTTTTTGTCTTCTCCACACAACCTCCACCATCATATTCTATTCCACCTATAGTGATATATCCATGGCTCATGCTCATGTATTGCATGAAAGTTGAAAAGCTTGAGAACATTAAAAGTATGAAACAATTGCTTGGCTTGTCCTCGGGGTTCTGCATGATGAAATACTTTATGTGGTGAAGATGGAGCATAGCCAGACTATATGATTTTGTAGGGATAACTTTCTTTGGCCATGTTATTTTGAGAAGACATGATTGCTTTATTAGTATCCTTGAAGTATTATTGTCTTAATGTTAAATGATAGACTATTGCTTTGAATCACTTATGTCTTAATATTCATGCCATGATTAGATTATATGATCAAGATTATGCTAGGTAGCATTCCACATCAAAAATTATCTTTTTTATCATTTACCTACTCGAGGACGAGCAGGAATTAAGCTTGGGGATACTGATATGTCTCCGTCATATCTATAATTTTTGATTGTTTCATGCCAATGTTTTACAACTTTTATATACTTTTGGCAACAATTTATATGATTTTCTTGGACTAACATATTGATCCAGTTCCCAGTGCCAGTTCCTTTTTGTTGCATGGTTTTTTGTTCCGCAGAAAATCCATATCAAACAAAGTCCAGACGCGATAAAACTTATGGAGATTTTTTTTGGAATATATGTGATTTTTGCAAAAAAGAATCAATGCGAGACGATGCCCGAGGAGTCCACGACGCAGGATGCGCGCCCTGGACCCATGTGGCCAATCCGTAAGGCGGTTGGTGCCCTTCTTTCGCTGCAAGAAAGGTCATATCCAGATAAAAATCGTGTCAAAATTTCAGCCCAATCGGAGTTATGGATCTCCGGGAATTTAAGAAATGGTGAAAGGCCAGAATCTGGGAGCATAGAAACAGAAGGAAACAGAGAGAGAGAGATCCAATCTCGGAGGGGCTCCCACCCCTCCGCCGCCATGGAGGCCATGGACCAGAGGGGAAACCCTTCTCCCATCTAGGGGGAAGGTCAAGGAAGAAGAAGAAGGAGGCGGGCTCTCTCCCCTCTCTCCCGGTGGCACCGGAATGCCGCAGGGGCCATCATCGTGACTGTGATCTACACCAACAACTTTGCCGCCGTCATCATCAACTCTCTCCCCCTCTATACAGCGGTGTAACACCCCTTCTCGCCGTTGTCATCTCTACTTAAACATGGTGCTCAACGCTATATATTATTTCCCAATGATGTATGGCTATCCTATGATGTTTGAGTAGATCCATTTTGTCCTATGGGTTGATTGATGAACATGATTGGTTTGAGTTGCATGTTTTATTATTGGTGCTGTCCTATGGTGCTCTCTGTGTCGTGCAAGCGTGAGGGATCCCCACTGTAGGGTTTGCAATATGTTCATGGTTTTCTTATTGTCTGTGTTGCGTGAGTGATAGAAACACAAACACGGATAAGTGGGTTATGGCATATGGGAATAAAGAGGACTTGATACTATAATGTGATGGTTGGGATTTTCCTCTCCCTCATATAAAATTGCAATAGTGATTACCGGTCTAATTATCGATTGCCTAGGGACAAATAACTTTCTTGTGACAAAAAGCTCTCTACTAAAACTAGCTTAGTTATTTCTTTATCTAAACAGCCCCTAGATTTTTTACGTGCTCTTTATTATCTTGTGACAAAGTACTTCTAGTTTCATACTTGTTCTAGGTAAAGTGAACGTTAAGCGTGCGTAGAGTTGTATCGGTGGTAAATAGAACTTGAGGGGATATTTGTTCTACCTTTAGCTACTCGTTGGGTTCGACACTCTTACTTATCGAGAAAGACTACAATTGATCCCCTGTACTTGTGGGTTATCAGTTGCCTGGTGAATGAACTCACAAATGTAGTATCCACATAAATAATTCCCGTCTCCCTGCCTCAAGCACTCTACGAGAATAGAGTTCAATCAAAATAATAATCAAGCATGATAATGGTATTGAAACTATAATCAAAGGGATGCAAGGACCTAGCTAGTACTACTTACATTGAGTTGTCGAAATTGCAGCTCCTCTTTCCATTCACCCCTAGCATCCTTGGTGAACTTTTTCCAAACCCTGCCCAACAAATAAAATAGGAGTTATTAATTACTTGATATCAGGAAATGAACGAAAGTTGTCCATATAGTGCGATAATGATTGAAATTACCTCTGGAGCATTTCACTCAGGTTCGCTCACATCTTAGGGTCTTTACATTTCGATTTCATGACAAGTACTACTCCTTCATCAAACTGAATGACTAGCAGAATAAAGTGGAACCTACGCATGCATAACTCATCAATTACACTTAACAATGAGTAAGCGAAACAGAGGGTGTACAAGACAGTAACACTCAATTGAGGGTGTAAGGAAATAGTATTTCCCTTCTGGTTTGTTGTTCAATTAACGCCCTTAGCAAGTTAGCCTTTGTTTCCTCGGCACTTTTTTACCATATATTCATGTGTGTTATTTGGGTTAATGAACCCAATGTCATATATTTATCCTCTTTTGCATTCGAGAATCTTTAATCTGCATAATATAGTGAGGATAATTATCCATGCAATGAACGAGCTTAGCTAGAGACTTAATTACAGAAATAATACTTACAGACAATAGCAACTGACGATAGATTTGTTGATGGCGTCTTGATTGTATAATTGAAATAATTCATCAAATTCAATGTACATCTCCTCGTCTCCATTGAAGTAATGCTCATCTCTAATTCCCACCATGAGCCAGTTGCTCCCTTCCTTTGAGGCTTCTATGTACCACTCATGCAATCTTCGCATTCGTGTTGGTAGAAGTTGGACCTCCTCAGGTCGGATGAGAGGCTTCCCGTGCTGGTATCTGTATGCTAAATCAACCATGGGGAACTCTACTTGCTCGCCTAAGTATTTAGCAAGAGTGAAACCAAGATCATGGGCAGCTACCTCCGGATGATAATCGATATCAGAAAACACGTTGAGCGGGGGGCATGATTATTTTTTCTATTCTCTAAGCCAGGGAATTGTTTTCCCCCTTGCACTACTACTTCCCGACCACTGCACATGTTCGTTATGTGACTTCATAATAGAGCGGTCATAGTTTGATGGCAGCGAAGGTGGTGGCCGCGTAAGGTTTTCCAGAAAGTGCTTTGCTTTTGTCGGATCTATTTTCTCCTTTGGCTCGGGCCGTTTCGGTGCAAGCTTGCATTTCACATCGGCATCCACGACCTTCTTGATTTCCTCATCAGTCATTTCATATGGTAACTTGGCAGGAGCCTCCTTGACGTTGTTCCTTGTACCTGCTCTGGATTTCTTCGAAATTGCAGTACTAGCCGTCGGAGTGGCGGTTCTCTTCCGCCGGGGCCGAGGCGGCGGAGTCTGCTAACACGGCAGAGATGGCTGAGGCAGCAGAGGCGGTCTGCTGACGTGACAGAGACGGCTGAGGCAGCGGAGATAGAGCTGGATTGCTACTCCGAGGAGTTGATAGCCTTGGCGTCTGATGTGGAAGCACGATGTGTTCCTTTTTCAATAGAATGGTACTTTTTCTAGCATCTCCCAGTTCAGTCCCCTCTTCACCTGTAGGGAAGTCAAGCTCCAGTTGCTCAAATCCCTTGATAACTTCATCCACCCCGGCAACAGCATAGCCATCTGGAATTGGAGAGCAATGGTAAGTTCCATCACATACAGGAGATAAGCCAAAGCTGACCACAACCTTCACGGATATGTTCATGCATTTCACATGTAGCTCACAATTTTCCCTTTGCATGATATCATACATTGGGTAGCGAGGAGCCTTGATATCATCTATGGGCCGAACGAACTCCGCGGAAGCCACACTTCTTTTCTGCTCAGATGGTGGTCCGGAAGTATCGAATGCAGGATCTTCGTGCTGCTGAGATGGGCCGGTAGCTTGCTGGCTGGTAAGTGCCTCTATTTGCTTCTGCTGCAACGCTATTTTTTCTTCTATCCGCTGCAGCTGGTCCGCATGCTGTTTCGTTTTTGTCCCTCGGCTTCTAGAAGTGTCACTGCAGTCGAGAAACCCAAGCTTCCATAGAACAGAGCATGATGTGCCTCATGTTCATCCACTGTGTTCAACATTCTCAAGGGTGCATGTCTGCTTGTCGTTCTCTCTGTCAGGATTGAACTTCCCATCCTGCACGTCCTTCATTTCAGCTTTAAGGGCTTTGAGAGTGTGTTGCAAGTTGATCTTTTGTAAAAATACACTTGCCTGTTTCTGGGTCCAACTTTCCCCCATGCCCGTAGAACTAAGTCTTTGCCCGTTCAGCTCACTCCAATGTCTCTGGATCGATCCCTTTAACAATCAGGCCGTTCTCAGTTTTCTCCCACTTAGGCATGGCACCCTTGTAGCCACCTGACGCCATAACATGATGATATTTTGCAGCATTGTTCTTATTTATTTTTGACCTTTTCTTAGCTTCATCCGATGTCTTGCACTTCGCAAATGCGGGCCAGTGATCTTTTATCTTCTCATATGCTCCGGTGAGTGTTGGAGTCATGTTTTTTAGGACATAGTCTTGGTGCAATCTTTTCTTCCAGTTGCAGAATTGTGCGCCCATCTTCTTAAGAGTCCACGCCTTGACTTTTCACTCTATAACTTTGTTATTTGGAACCACCTCTGGCGGTAGGGTGAAATTTGTCATGAGCGTATTCCAAAGCATTTCTTTGGATCTATTGTCGAAATAAGTAACGCCATCCGCCTTTGGCTTATTCCATTCTCAAACGGTGATCGGGATGCTGTCCCTAACAATAACTCCGCACTGACTTACAAATCGGTTTGCGTTCTACGCGGGACCAATTGGTTTGCCATCTTCAATGCCTTGTTCGATGTTGAACCTTTCATTATCGCCGAACCTTTTTTTGGGGCCTTGTTTCTTTATAGAAGATTGGCTCAATCCGAAGGGCTAAAATAAGAAAGAAGCGTTAACCTACGTATATACAAATCAATTAATGCATCTAGTCAGCAGAGGCTTAATTAATATATGATGCGGCTAGAAATTGCGTCGGTATTTATGCAAAGAGGAAGGGATGATGCAGTACCGCTACGGTAGGTACTTCCCTCAGTTATGAAACCAAGGTATCAATCTAGTAGGAGAACCAAGCAACACTATGTAAATGGTACCTACACACAAAGAACAAATCCTCGCAACCCAACGCGTAAGAGAGGTTGTCAATCCCTCCTCGGTAAAAAGATAGATTAATCTGTATGAGTTTGGATCAATAGATCTGAATAAAACACGAAATAAAATAAGTAAAGAAAAAGTGTAGCAAGGTATTTTGGGGTTTTTGGAAATATAGACCTGAAAACAAATACGGCAAAAGATAGATTGGCAAGCAAATATGATAAAAGATAGACCCGTGGGCCATAGATTTCACAAGTGGCTTCTCTCGAGAAAATAGCACACGGTGGGTAAAAAAATTACTATTGAGCAATTGATTGAAGAACAAATAGTTATGATGATATCCAAGGCAATGATCAATATATAGGCATCACGTCCAAGATTAGTGGACCGACCCCTACAAGCATCTACTACTATTACTCCACACATCGACCGCTATCCAGCATGCATCTAGTTTATTAAGTTCATGGAGAAACGAAGTAATGCAATTAAGAACGATGGCATGATGTAGACACGATCTATTCATGTAGGAATAGATCCCATCTTGTTATCCTTAATAGAAACGATACATACGTGCCTCGCTATCCCTTCTTTCACTGGGTGAGGACACCGTAAGATCGAACCCATCACAAAGCACCTCTTCCCATTGCAACAAAAATCGATCTAGTTGGCCTAACTAAAACGAAGATTCGAAGAAGAATTACGAGGCTATAAATAATCATGCATATAAAAGATCAAAGAAGACTCAAATAATATTCATGGATATAGATCTGATCATAAACTCGAACTTCATCGGATCCCAACAAACACACCGCAAAAGGTAATTACATCAAATAGATCTCCAAGAGACCATTGTATTGAGAATCAAAAAGAGAGAAGAAGCCATCTAGCTACTGCCTATGGACCCGTAGGTCTTTGGTGAACTACTCACGCATCATCAGAGAGGCACCAATGAGGATGATGAACCCCTCCGTGATGGTGTTAGGTTGGATCTCGTGGTTCTGGAACTTACGACGGCTGGAATTGTGTTTCGTCGACTCCCCTAGGGTTTCTGTAATATTTGGGTATTTATAGAGCTGAGATGCGATGGAGGAGACCCCTATGAGCCCCACAACCCATCAGGGTGCGCCTTGGTGCCTTTTGGGCCCCACGGGCCTCCCCTCTGGTGCTTCCTTGGCTCCCAAGTTGTCTTCTGGTCCAAAAAAATCTCCAAAAATTTTCACTGCGTTTGGACTCCGTTTGGTACTTATATTCTACAAAGTAAAAGACATGCAAAAAACAGCAACTGGCACTGGCACTATGTCAATATGTTAGTCCCCAAAAATGATATAAAGTTGCTATAAAATGATTGTAAAACATCCAAGAAAGATAAGATAACAACATGGAACAATAAAAAATTATAGATACGTTGGAGACGTATCAGTATACCTCGCCGGACTTTGTAATAATTAAGGTTCCAACACCGAAGCCGTCATCTTCTCCCCCATTCCCTCACCGGAGCCGTCATCTCCTCCCTCTATTCCCTCACTGAAGTCGTTCAGAAACTTTGAGGTGATATCATCTCCATCGCGGATTATTTCCCCCAACATGTCTTCTTGTTCTTCTTCTCTGCCGTGTTCCATAGTTACTACAAAGACTTGCAAGTTATTTCAATGTTATAAACAAATTATTAAAAAAACTCACATTTCCATGTCTATTTGCATCTCAATTAAAAATCACATTATTAAAATAAATTCACATAATATCACTAATACTTCTCGAATAATCCAGTTGGAACAATAATATTATCATATAATATCACTAATACATCTCGAATAATCTAGTTAATGCAACAATAATATCACATAATATCACTAATACATCTCGCCCAATCAAACTGGCCGTCGACTTGCGGTTCCTGAGCCGCGGGCGGTGAACACCCAAAGATCGTAGGGGACTCCTCTGGCGATCGTCGGGGACTCCTCACCGGCGATCGTCGGGGAGTCCTCCCGCGAGCGTCGTCTAACTCTCCCGAGCATAGTTGCTAAGAGCAATCACAACATTTTTTAACCAAATCATCTTCCCTTCACAGTAGCCAAAATAATTACATGATTGTCCATCCATCTACGAAATACCTAGCACCATTCATCCATCCATCAAGGAAATCATGCACTAAGCATCTACATACATACATCTTATCAAATTTTCACCATTCCATGTACTGGACAGAAAAGAAGATGAACAAATTAACCGAAGGAGGAGGAGAGGCTCACCAGGCAGCGGGATGGGCTCGTTGGGGACGGCGGAGAGGTGGCCGGCGGGATGGGCTCGTCGGGGCCGGCGGGGGGAGGACTTGGGGCCGATGGGGCGCGTGGGGGGCTGGTGCCTACTACACAACTCGTTCTTGTAGACTCGTGTTGGGCTTCCAATCGCAGAGTTTTGTAGGACAATAGAAAATTTCCCTGAAGTGGATGATCTAAGGTTTACCAACCTGTGGGAGGCGTAGGATGAAGATGGTCTCTCTCAAACAACCCTGCAATCGAATAACAAAGAGTCTCTTGTATCCCCAACACACAAAATACAATAGTAAATTGTATAGGTGCACTAGTTCGGCGAAGAGATGGTGATACAAGTGTAATATGGTTAGTAGATATTGATTTTTGTAATAGGAACAATAAAAAACAACAAGGTAACAAGCAACAAAAGTGAGCACAAACGGTATTGCAATGCTTGAAAATGAGGCCTAGGGTCCGTACTTTCACTAGTGCAATCTCTCAACAATGCTAATGTAATTGGATCATATAACCATCCCTCAACGTGCGATGAAGAATCACTCCAAAGTTCTTATCTAGCGGAGAACATCAGAAGAAATTGTTTGTAGGGTACGAAACCACCTCAAAGTTATTTTTTCCGATCAATCTATCCAAGAGTTCGTACTAAAATAACCACAAGTTATCCTTTACGATCGATCTATCTAAGAGTTCGTACTAAAGTAACACCATATGATACACATCAACCAACTCTAATGTCACCTAGATACTCCAATGTCATCGCAAGTATCCGTGAGTTGATTATACGATATGCATCAAACAATTTCATATTCATAATACTCAATCCACCACAAAGAACCTCAAAGAGTGCCCCAAGATTTCTACCGGAGAAACAAGGACGAGAGCATGCATCAACCCCTATGCATAGATTACCCCAATGTCACCTCGGGAATCCGCGAGTTGAGTGCCAAAACACATACCAAGTAAATCAATATGATACCCCATTGCCACCACGGGTATTCATAGCAAGACATACATCAAATGCTCTCACACTACAAGGATTCTGGTCTATTGCAACAAAATTTATTGCTACAACTACGGTTTGTTGCAATAAAACGCAATATTACCACAAATTCTCCGGTTGTGGTAATAGGCCGCACATATTGCCATAACTTAGTTTGGTCACGACAAATACTAAATTTGTTGCAATAGAGGCCTCATATTGCAACGAAATGTGTCGGTGTTGCAATATGGTAGTGGTATTGCGACAAAAGATAGAGCCACCATATGATCCAACTATATTAACAAAGCTCGCGATACATCAAGATCGTGCCAAATCAAGAACATGAAAGAAAGAGATTAAACACATAGCTACTGGTACAAATGGTAAGCCCCGAGGGTGGACTACTCCCTCCTCATTATGGTGGCCATATGGATGATGAAGATGGCCTCCGGTGATGATTTCCCCCTCCGGTGAAGTGCCGAAACAGGGTCTAGATTGGTTTCGGGTGGCTACAGAGGCTTGCGGCGGCGGAACTTCTGATCTAGGGTTATTTTTGGTGTTTCTGTATTTATAGGATTTTTTGTCCTCGGTTTCACATGAAGATGGGCCTCGAGGTGACCACAACCCACTTGCGCACGCGCAAGGGCCCAGGTGCGCGCTGGTGGGTTGTGCTCACCTTCTGGTCCTCCCACGAAGCTTCTTGTATCTCTTTTGTTCCAAAAAGTCGTCAAAAAGTTTCGTTGCATTTGGAGAACTTTTATTTCTGCAGAAAAAACAACACCACGGTAGTTCTGCTGAAAACAGCGTCAGTCCAGGTTAGTTCCATGCAAATCATACAAAAACCATATAAAATTGTTGTAAACATGGCATGAATACTTCATAAATTATAGATACGTTGGAGACGTATAAGCACCCTCAAGCTTAATTCCTACTCGTCCTCGAGTAGGTGAATGATAAAAGAAATAACTTATGAAGTGTGAATGCTAGCATAGTGCATAAGTTTGATCAATGATAATTTCAATCACTTTTCCTAGCATCATAACAACAACTCTTTCTCATAAAACTCATCATGATAAAGTAGCAATTGAAAACGGAATTTTTGTGGTGGAATGCTACCTATCATATTCATCATATACTCTTTCTTTTGTAGCATGGACATTTGGACTTGAATGATTCAAAGCAATAGTCCATAATGTGACATGAGGACATCAATACTCAAGCATATCAGCAAGCAACCATGTCTATCAAAATATCAACACTACAGAAAGTTATCCCCGGCCCGTCATGCTCAATCATTGCTTGATACGTCTCCAACGTATCTATAATTTTTAATTGTTCCATGCTGTTTTATTATCAATCTTGGATGTTTTATAATCATTCTATACCTTTTTTTTGTACGAACCTATTAACATAGTGCCAAGTGCCAGTTGTTGTTTTTCCGTGTTTTTTACATCGCAGGAAATCAATATCAGACGAAGTCCAAATGCCACGAAACTCCATGATGATTTTTTATGGGACAGAATGAAGGCAATGGGCCCTGGTTGCACCTGGGGGTGCCGCCAGGGGGGCACAACCCACCAGGGTGCGCCAAGAGGCCCAGTCGCGCCCTGGTGGGTTGGCGTGCCCTGGTGGGTTGTGCCCACCTCGGGTGCCCCCTGGACCGCCTCTTTGCTCTATAAATACCCCAAAAATACCAGAACCCTAGAAGCATCGACGGAATATTCATCCAGCCGCCGCAGAGTCCAGAACCATCAGATCCAATCTATACACCATCTCGGATGGGGTTCACCACCTCCATTGGTGCCTCTCCGATGATGTCCGAGTAGTTCTTTGTAAACCTTCGGGTCCGTAGTTAGTAGCTAGATGGCTTCCTCTCTCTCCCTGAATTCTCAATACAATGGTCTCTTGGAGATCCATATGATTTAACTCTTTTGCAGTGTGTTTGTTGAGATCTGATGAACTTCGAGTTTATGATCAGTTATATCTTTCTATATCCATGAAAGTTATTTGAGTTTCTTTGATCTCTTATAGCCTCGTATTTCTTCTCCGATAATTGGGTTTTGTTTGGCCAACTTGATCTATTTATCTTGCAATGGGAAGAGGTGCCCGGTAGTGGGTTCGATCTTACGGTGCTTGATCCCAGTGACAGAAAGGGAACCGACACATATGTATCATTGCTACTAAGGATAAAAAGATGGGATCAATATCTACCACCATAGATAAACGGAACTTTTCTACATCATGTCGTCGTTCTTATTGCATTACTCCGTTTTTCCATGAACTTAATACACTAGATGCATGCTGGATAGCGGTCGATGTGTGGAGTAATAGTAGTAGATGCAGGCAGGAGTCGGTCTACTAATCTTGGACGTGATGCCTATGTAGTGATCATTGCCTGGATATCATCATAATTATTTGAAGTTGTATCAATTGCCCAACAGTAATTTGTTTACCCACCGTTTGCTATCTTTCTCGAGAGAAGGCACTAGTGAAACATACGGCCCCCGGGTCTTCTTTCTCATATATTTGCTTTGCGATCTATTTTATTTGCTCTTTCTATTCAGATCTATTAAACCAAAAATACAAAAATACCTTGCTGCACTTTATTTTATTTGCGACCTATTATTTCAATCGATTACAACTTTCTCCCGTCAACACGCAATTTGTGGCGCCGTACCCCGAAAGGGATTGACAACCCCTTTAACACGTCGGGTTGCGACGTGTTGTTATTTTTGTGCAGGGGCTGTTGACGTTGTGTTGCTTGGTTCTCCTACTGGTTCGATAACCTTGGTTTCGTATCTGAGGGAAATACGTACCACCATTGTGCTGCATCATCCCTTCCTCTTTGGGGAAATACCGACGTAGCTTCAAGCGACATCAAAAGGAATTTCTGGCGCCGTTGCCGGGGAAGATCTTCAACATAACCAGATTCCTAATCACAAATCTCATCTCCTCGCAATTTACATTATTTGCCATTTGCCTCTCGTTTTCCTCCCCCCCCCACTTCACAAAATTTGCATTTTTATTCGCCTCTCTTTTTCCGTTCGCTATTTTCTCGCCAGATCTATTCTTTGCTTGCAATCATGAGTGATTTCGGTATGGCACCAACAGATGATGGCCTGACTCCTAAGATTGGACGTACGGGCAATCTGGATGCTAAAACTTTTATCTTGGGGCAAGGGAACGTTATGGGAAAAGAACGTATCCAGGAATTTTTCAATTGTGTTGGAAATCTAAGTCTTGATGATGCTCCTATACTTAAAACTAGTAGATCTTATGTGGATGCTATTTCAGCACTAGTTCTGAAACTAGAAAGCAAATTTATACTTTGCAAGGATTTTTTTTAAGCTTCCCGAAATAAAGAATCCTAGAGCCAAAAAGTTGGCCACTCTCGTTCTTATGAACGAGTTTGACTACATAATTCGGGAAGCTAGGGAAATCTCTGACTTTTATGGTATGAATCGTGAAAAACCCGTGATAGATGAAATTCTTTACAGTAGTGACTATGCACTAAGGCATTTTCTTGCGGATAATAAGAACTTTGATGAGAATCTTAAAAAGGAGGTCCCCGTTCTAGAAATAATCCAACAAGTTTTTAATAATGTTAATCAACACTATTCTTGGATTGTTGCGGGAAATCTAAGGGGTTATGATGAAAACCAACTAAGGAATGCCAAAGTTTATATGGATAATTTGTTTCATGTTGTGTTTACAAAACCTCCTGATAAAAATACCCCCAGGAAAATTAAGATGAAGAAGGATGACAAAACTTAGATCCTTGCCTTACGCCTAGCTAAGGGCGTAAAACTATAGCGCTTGTTGGGAGGCAACCCAATGAAGAAAATTTATGTTTGCTTTTTGCTTTCTGTTCTTGAGTGTTTACACAATTATGCTACTGTTATGATTGTTTTTTTTATGTTTTAATTAGTGTTTGTGCCAAGTAAAGCCTATAGGATCTTCTTGGGTGGTAGTTGTTTGATCTTGCTGAAAAAGACAGAAACTTTGTGCTCACGAAAACAATTCTTAAAAATCACCAGGACGTGATAAAATGCCAATTCTTTTTGCAGAAGATTAATATACAACTTACCCAGGTCGTCCTATTTTTTCAGAATTTTTGGAGTTACAGAAGTATTCGCCAAAGTCAGATTACTATAGATTGTTCTGTTTTGACAGATTCTGTTTTCTTTGTGTTGTGTGCTCAGTTTGATGGCTCTATGGTTTTCTTTGATAAGTTTTTGCCATAGAAAAGTTGGAATACAGTAGATATAATACAAAAACAAAATATGAATTGGTTTGATACAGCACTTATAGTAGTGGTTTCCTTTCTTATACTAACGGATCTCACAAAGATTTTGTTGAGTTTTGTGTGATTGAAGTTTTCAAGTTTTGGGTTATCTTACGACGGATGAAGGAAGGATGTAAGAGATAAATCTTGGGAATTCCCTGGCATCCCAAGCTATTATCCGAGAATGAGGAACCAACTAAGCTTGGGGATGCCCCCGAGTGGCATCCCCGCTTTCTTCCAACAACTATCAGTATTTTACTCGAGGCTATATTTTTATTCGTCACGTGATATGTGTTTTGCTTGGAGCGTCTTGTATGATATGTGTCTTTGCTTGTTTTATTTTGTGTTTAAAGTCATCAATCCTTGCTGGACACACCTATTTGAGAGAGCCAAAATTATTTCATGACTTGTTAGAATTGCTCTCTGTGCTTCACTTAAATCTTTTATGAGCTAGGACTTGCTCTAGTGCTTCACTTATATCTTTTTGAGCACGGTGTGCTTTGTTATTTTTATAGAAATGCTCTCTTGCTTCACTTATATCTATTTGAGAGTTACTAAAATTTTGAAGAAATTCTCTCTTGCTTCACTTAAATTATTTTGAGAGAAAGAAAATTTTTTATGCTCATGATCTTCACTTATATTTGTTTCTGCTTATGAAAAGCAACACATGAAAATTAGTCCCGAAGTGATAGATATCCAAGAAGGATAAAGTAAAAGAATGTCATGAAGGTCATTGGACAAACTAAACTTGTTTCTTAGTAATAGTTTTGATATATGATGATGTGATATGTGAGTTATGTTGATGAGTAATTGTGCTCTAGTAAGAATATTGGTGTTAAGGTTTGTGATTCCCTATGCATGCACGAAAGTCAATAATCATGCAATGAAAATTATGTCCTACTTGTGCTGCATTATTTGGTGTTAATTATGCTTAATGCTTTCTTATGAGATTATTCGTTTTTTTGGTTGATCGCTTCTCAATCTTTTTGCTAGCCTTCATTTTGCACTAAGTATGACCTCTACTTGTGCATCAAAAATCCTTTAAACTAGTTTTGCCACATGAGTCCACTATATCTACCTATATGCGGTATTCTTTTGCTGTTCTAAGCAAATTTTCATGTGCCATCTCTAATTTTCAAAATAAACTCCTCTTTTGTGTATTTGTTTTGCTCGCGGAACTATAACGAGTGGCTAATATTTTCCATGCTGGATGTGTTATTCTCATGATGAGTGTTTATTCACTTGTCATTGCACGAGAGTAAGGAAAATGTTTTAGGGATGCCCAGTCCTGAAATACAAAAATGAATTTACTTTATGTTGTCAAATAATAAATTCCTTGGAAAGTGTTGGTATGGAGGGCAACTGTGGATACAGCTAGCCTTGGAAAGTCAAAGTATGGTGGAAAAAGGAATAAACTTTATTTTCTGTTTGGGAACCGCCTATGGCATATCTAGAATGGAAAGTGTTCATAGCTCTACGTCGTTTTCGTTGGTGGGATGGATACACCTCCCAAAATGTTTTTATCTCCAATTTTTTGCTTCGAGCTCTGGCACCTTTACAAATCCCTACTTCCCTCCGCAAAGGGCCTTTCTTTTACTTTATGCAATTTTTATTTTGAGTTTCC
Source organism: Triticum aestivum (assembly GCF_018294505.1). Classification (NCBI taxonomy): domain Eukaryota; kingdom Viridiplantae; phylum Streptophyta; class Magnoliopsida; order Poales; family Poaceae; genus Triticum; species Triticum aestivum. The sequence continues at coordinate 42,291,008 of NC_057796.1, forward strand.
ATCTTCTCTTATAAAAGCACCAACAAAGAGGCAATATGATCATGCTTAAGTATTGGGTGTAGCTAGTATTCGAGTGTGTTTCATGAATGGATCAATGTTTGAGCATGATGGGCTAGGGATAACTTATTTTAGCATTGATATTTTGAAAGACATGGTTGCTTGTTGATATGCTTGAGTATCTAAATTATTATGTCAAAACTAGACTATTGCTTTGAATCACATAGAAGTCCAAATGTCCATGCTATAAAGAGAAAAATATGATACACTAGTACGCGTCAGTCCTAAACAAAGGGTTTTTGACCCCTTTCCGCGACGGGTTTGGAACCGTCGCCAAGTGAGTGTGTGCGATAGAGTGTCCTTGCCACACGACCCAGAAATCGTCGGGGATAGGCCCTCCTCGGACCCAGGCTGGGGCCGTGTGCGATCGGGCGAGGCATCGAAACCCAATCATTTCCGTAGGTATACATTTCCGTAGGTATGTACATCCCACACGGTAATCCGAGAAAATAATTTCCGTAGGTATGTACATCCCACACGGTAATCCGAGAAAATCATTTCCGTAGGTATGTACATCCCACACGGTGAATCCCAGAAAAACATTTCCGTTCATATGTATGTCACACACAGTCAATACAAGGAATACGTTTCCGTTCTTATGTACATCCCACACAGTCAATGCAGGGAAAACGTTTCCGTTCGGATGTACATCCCACACGGTTTTATGTATACACTCGTGTGTGAAAGGTGTAACTATCACACACGCTCTACCTTGGTTAACTGTTTGCTTTCATTAACTACATCACACACGATTTGATGTAGAAAACTGTGTGGCATTGGGCTATCCATCGCAAGCGCTGTTACTGCTAGAACCGTTTGCAAAGGTCCATGACCATATGTTCTATTTTTATTTTTGACTATAAATTATTATTCTAATTGGAAATTTTGAAATACAAAACGTGCAACTCAAATTCTCAGCACAATGGTTCAACAACGAATCCATAAATAAAATTGCCAGTACAATATGTTTAGTAATTACAAGATTAGGCAACAATTAGCTATGATGAACCATAGTATTTAAAGGCGGTAAAGGTGAAGAGACAAGTGTAAATCATTTTGACTGCCGACGGTGTTGAAGAAGCGGAGTGCCCATAATAATGTGCCTTCCTTCATGCCATAGGCACGAACAACTTTTGTCCAACCCCTTGTGACGATCGCCCGCCCATCCTTCACCGCCTTCAGGAAGACTTCTAGAGCATTATCATGGTAGCATTAATTATATACTATAACCGTAGTTTCCTCCACTCCGGTCATGTAGTTTGCAAGGTAATCATCAGTAAATAGCTTTGGAAACCACTGAAAAGAGAAAAATATCAGATACTGAGGTCTAATAGAGTAACTTGTTGTGGGCAGGGGAAAAGGCAACACATTACTTACCATCCTAAAGTTCAATGTTGTCTTCGACAAAGTGTAAATAAATAGCTTAATTCCAATCACACGTTTCTTTCGCCTAACAATCTTTCTTAGTTTCCTCACTTGACGCTTTTTCATGAATATCTCATTGCCCCATACGCAAAAGGGATCGAAGCATGGACCAGTACCCCTCATATATGTGCCTACAAGCAACCAGTAAATGTTAGAAGCTAAACTGAGATTGCACAAATGATGTAAAATACAACTACCTATGTTCCTAAGTACAAGTATTTTTTTGAGATTTCAATATGAACTACATACGGATGTATATGGAATTATAGATATAGTTTAGATTAGCCTCTAGATTCACTCATTTTGCTCCTTATGTAGTCTATATTGGAATCTCTAAAAATACTTATATTTAGGAATAGATGGTGTATAAGACATGGGATGCAGCTAACCTTGTCGGCAAACAATAGCATCGCCCATTTTAGCCCTGTGTAAGTACATGGAAAGCCAATGTTAACTACAACAGGGGTAACATCCACCAAAAATAGCAAATGGTAATAAAATGGCAGCATCTGTAGTGATATCTTCATTTCGAAAGAGTAGCACGGTTGCAAAGGGGCGGATTAAAAAATGGATACAACTGTTAATTGCAACAGGCTTAACAACTTCCTAATTCATGTTTTGTAAGTTTGTAGCCATTGAAATACAACTCTTTAAAAATGGTACAACTGTTCATTGCAACTTGCTTAATGGCCATTGAAACCGGTACTGATAAAAATGCAATTGGCAGAGTTAAACATCATAGGGTAGGTGCTACCAGAGCAGATAATGGCCTAGTTGTCTGTAAAAAGGTAGGGAAAATAGCTCAAACGTGTTAGGAATCTTTACTACAACATGCTTAATACATCGATAGTACAAAACATAGCCATTAATTGCAACTGGTATTGGTACGATTGAACTGGTGGGTACATACTTGGTAAGTCCTGAGAGGTAGTTGCTGGGGCACTTCATCTTGGCCATAGCCCGCCCAAAGTCAGCGGCAGCGGAGGCGAGCTGTTCCTCCGGGTCGAAGCGTGGATCAGTGCCACTGACATGTGTACCTACAGGCAACCAGTAAATGGTAGAAGTTAAACTGTAGTTGCACAAATGATGTGAAATACTGTAAGACATGGGATGCAGCTAACCTTGACGGCAAACAACATCATCGGTCTTTATGACCCATGCGTAAGTACATGGACAATCATGTTAAGTACAATAGGGTTAGCATCCACCAAAAATAGCAAATGGGGCAGCATCTCTAGTATATCTTCATTGCGGAGAGTAGCATGGTAGCAAATGGACAAATTAAAAAATGGAGACAACTGTTAATTGCAACAGGCTTAACAACATCCTAAGTCATGTTTTGTAAGTTTGTAGCCGTTGAAATGCAACTGTTTGGAAATGGATTCAACTATTAATTGCAACAGGCTTAATAGACATTGAAACCGGTACTGATAAAAATGCAATGGGCTTATTCCATCTGTGCCCCCAATTCCTTAGTTGTGCTCAGTTTTCCCCACGCTTCAAACTTTTGCTCACTTTTCCCCACTCCCTTAGCTGAAACTCTCACATATGTTCATAACAGACGTTTGCCGTCTTGGCCGTTAACTGACTTGTGGGGCCACATTGGACTCTGTTGACTGTGGCTGTGGCTTCGCTGGTTGGGCCGTGTTTGTGTTCATAGGACGGGCCCGTTAGTTTGTTGGTAATAAATTAAAAAAGCCTGCTATCGATGGATGCAGCCTGCTATGCATGCCCGGCTTTGGCATCGATGTAGCCTATCATGCATGCGAACACTGCTACGATCGCATCTAGTGACCTAGACCTAAACGCATGCATGCACGCCGGCACGCACACATCGATCCGTGCCGCACGGTAGCCGGTGGATTCAGTCCCTCCGCAGCGTCGTTTCACGCGTCGCAGGCATACGTGCCGGTGGCAGTAGGGGCAGGCTGCACGCACGCTCGCGTCCATATGTCGAGGCATCGGTTCACGCCGCACGGCTGCCGCTCGATTCAGTTGTGGGAGGCAGGCAGCCGCCAACGCAGAGCACGCAGAAGGGGGAGGCAGACAGCCGCCAACGCAGAGCACGCAAAGCATGTTCACATCGATTCACGTTCACACATTGATGATCGCATCGGTTCACGCACGCACCGAGTCACGATCTACGCCGTTTGCGCGTGTACCCACTTCGTCTCCCTGGCTATTTAAACAGCCCTTCATTGCCTCTTCTTCTGCAGATCCATCTGTGCCTCCCACTTCTCTTCTTCCCCCAAAAGCCAAAGCCGTTCCACTCAGCGAAGCGTTCAAGATGCAGTACAACGGGCCGACGTTCCAAGAGCCGCCCACCGTGCCGGAACGGCGGTACCCCGCCAACGTCGTCGTCGAGGCATCGCTCCGCATGTGGGCGTTCTCACGCTGGAGGGGTAGCACTGAGCTTGCACGGGGGTTCCTCCGTGCGGGCTTCCACCACCTCCCGGTGGGCTCGCCGCCCATGTTCAACCTCGTGGAGCAGCGTCCCCACGCAAACGCTCTAGTGGTAGGGCTCGTCGTCCACTTCACCAACAGGTTCGATGCCTACTACCTGCTCGGCAAGGTGTATTGGTGTGGGTGCGAGTTCATCGCATTCACCACCTATAACATCTTCACCGACTTCGAGAGCGTCTTCCCCGCTCGCAACCGCATGCACAGCCTCCCGTACTACCTCGGCGACAACGGCCTTGAGGAGGAGCAGTACTGAAGCCGACGGCGAAGAAGACGGTGAAGCCGGCGGTTAAGGTGAAGACGACGGTGAAGACATGGCGGTGTTGCCCTAGCTACCCTATCTACTATGTAGTGTGAGTTTGGTGTGTGTGTTGCCCGACCTAGCTACCCTATCTATGTAAGGTTAATTATTATTATCTATCGGTGTCGTGTTATATGTAAGAACTTATGTTGCCCTAGCAACCCTATCTAAGTTAAGTTATGTGTGTTATATTAATGCTTTGTTATGTTTGTATTTTGTTTGTCCCAAGTTTAGACACGGCTAATTGGCGTGGGGAAAATTAACCAAACTAACTAAAAATGATGTGTTTATAGATGCCTTCTAAAAATAAGAACATATTGTACATTTGTACACGGCTTTGGTTTGAGAGCTCTGTATTTTTTAGGTATTCCAAGAATACTTTGGTTTTCAGAAATATTGAAGTATCAAATACTTTGAGATGTTTGGCTTTAGTCAAAAGTGTAGTTTTATATACTTTAATATGTAGAAAACTACACTATGTTTGAAGTATATAAAAAAGAGGGTTGGACCTCTTTTTCCAATCATGAAGTATTGGTTCGCTAGGCATAATAATACTGCGGTTTGCAAATACTTTGATTCTAAAAAATGAAGGGACCCATAAAGGAAAGCAAAAAAATCCTCAATGAGATAGAAGAGATTGGGCAATCAAATTAATGAAAAAAGCAATCAGAAACAAAAAAGAACAAAGCAATCGTTCCTAAACAAAAAAAGAAACATCGCTTGTTTCTGGGCCTCATTTATCCTTTGTGGGCCTATTGCAGCTTGATTCTCTTTGGGCCCGCGAACTAGGTTTCTAGCAGAACTGACGAACTCGAGGACAAAAGTTTGGCAAGTGCGAGAGAGAAGAGATGAACTTGATGTATATCCCTTGTGCTGCTCAAGTACTGCTTACTGTCATCTGACGAGCTAGGGTATGATCCAACACTCGAGGTTATTAGCTAACAAAATAATCCTATCACTGAACTGGTAGTTGTCTTCTGCCGAAACTGAAAGTGTCGAAACTTAACAGTAAACTGCATACATTCAGAGATCGACAGTTGCACTAAACAGAGTTGCATTTGAGATAAACAGACTTGGATTGCTAAACAGTGGCAACAACAGTAGACAAACATCTCTAACGAGAGATGGCCATCAAGTAAAAAATTCCTAGAGCAAGTATTCCTAAAGCTATCAGATTGGATTGCTTCTTCAACTCAATCAGCTGCTTGAAGTTCTTGTTCATCTTCTTCAATTCCGTCTTCAGTTCGACATCTACCACCGTCGGGTATTCCGGACGCGCTGCTGCTGCCGGAGCGGCACTGTCATGGGGCAGATTGAACTCGCGGATTGCATTCCCCCTCGAATCCAGCAAGCCCAACCCTTGAAGCCTCTGGATGTAATCATCCATCCACTCGAAATGGTGGCATTTCTTCACGATCTGAAAACGAAATCATGTAACCTAAATCCAAATCTGATAGATTTTTTGAGAAATTAGAGATAAAGGATGCGAGGAAAACTCAGATCTAACCTGCCCCTCCGGCTTGCTCTCGCATTTGACGAACTCGCGCCCAAAGTTCCCATTCTTCTCCTCCTTCGAAGTCAACCGCTTCAGTGGCGCAGTCCGTGGGCAGTCAGTGCATCGAGTCATCGGCACTGGACCATACACCGGCCACGTGGAACGGGGGGCTGACGAGGAGGTCGACATATCGCCCGAGAGGAAGAAACAGAGGAATTGCTCGAGAGGAAGAAGAACGAGAAGATGGGGAAAGAAACAGAGGAATTGCTCGAGAGGAAGAAGAACGAGAAGATGGGGAAAGAAACAGAGGAATTGCCCGATCTGCTCGATGCCTTTGTCTGTCAGATGGAGAAGAGGAGAAGGGGAAGCTATATTGACGATTTGCCACATTGTATTTTGCAGTTTGAATATTTGAACCAACTCTTAACACTGACATGTGGTGGTCATGTGCGAAAAATACAATTTCATATGTAAAGTGGGGCAGATCGTAAAAACCCGAGAAGGACAGTGCAGTAGCCAATCAGGATGCATCACGCGGATCGCGCATGCCTGCCCCACATCTGACGGGTGGTGTTTGGCGCTTGGTAGGATCCGACGGCGGACGTTCGACGCTAGGGTTTGGAGCATTTCTGCGGGGTTATGAGCGAGTCAACGGGGTTATTAGGGTTTGACCAGATTTCAAATGGCCATAACTAAATTAGAAAAAATCGCAAAAATATAAAACAAACGTAGTTCGTCCGTTTATGAGACCTAGTTACCATAAAAAAATATAAACTCGGTATAGGGGCGTTTTTTTTTGAAAATCATTTTTTGAAGTGATCTGTCGAAATCAAGTTCAAATGTTTTTAAAAAATTCAAAAAAATCAAAATGTTGTAATTCTTGCGCACATAGCCGTCATATGTGACAAGGTTATGAGAAAAAAATATAAACTTGGTGTAGGTCATTTTCATGAAAAAAGGCTTCACACAAATGAGCTATCACCTATGAACATGTTCAGAGTTCGTAGAATAGGGAGAGAGGGTTTAGGGTTTGAAAAAAATCAAAATAATTCAAAAAAATCAGAAAAATCTCCATAGCTTCATTTTCGAGTGAATAAGAAGGATCTGAACTTACTTTTTCATTTTCATATCTAAAACGTGTTATTTGACGGTTTTGAATTAAAAGCATATTTTTTCAAAAAAATGTAGTAATATGAATATTAATCAATAAATAGTGAGACTTCGTTTTTACCATATATATATGGAACAAGTGTTAATAAAAATATATATGCCTCATTTAGGCAAGGTCAAAAAAACTTGATTTCAAATAGGGCTGTTTACCCTAGCTTTCGAGCTTGTTTCTAGCACATTTCTCATTCGGACTGTTCACCTACGAATATTGGACTTCAAATGCTCGATCAAATACACCGCACAGAGCAATGAACCTCCAATGTTCAACTTCAACTTTGGCTCGAATCCAAATTTTGGCCCAAATTAAAATATTGATTTAAATTCAAATTTTGATGGAAATTTGAATTCTGACACAAATAAGAAACCAAAGTAGAAGCAACATTATTACAACTGATAAGTTTTCACAGTAGCTCAAATATACCAAGTTTTAAGATGCCAACATCTTAATACAAATCTACCAAGTTTTAAGCGATCGACTCGCCCTCAAATTGACAACACAAACATTTCCCAACAACTTAATTCAAATTTTCGACTTGCTCCTTGTGTTTGCAGCTGGCTTCACCGTCTTGCTCCTGGTTTCCCTAGTTGAGATGCTCTTTTCTTTCAGACTCTTGTTCCTTTTGATCTTGGGCTTTACTTGGGGTTTTCCCCGTGGAGGTGTTGATGGAGTAGTTCCACTCGCCGAGCACTTGACGACCATTTGACGGTCATCTATGGGTTCAATAATCTTTAAAGGCACAATTGGAAAAATTACCCCCTCCTCTTCCTCTCTTATAGCTTCAAAACCATCAAAGGCCATGGTTTCAAAATCTTCTGCTTCTTCATCTCTTGGCCTTTTCTCCCTAGAGCTGGTAAATAAAATTATAAGCCATAGGCAAAAAAGACAACAAATGCAAACAAAAGGGTAGCTGCATTCTACAAAGGGTGCAAACACATACCAAGATGCTTCATTTGCTGCTGCATTCTCCACTGCTTCATTTGCTGCTGCATTCTCCACTGCATCTTCAGTCTCCATTGCTGCTGCATTCTCCTCAGCATTGGCTGCTGTCCATCTTTCCTCCTCTCCAAATGATGCATCCACTGCATTGGTACAAAGCCTAGCAATATGCCCCAGAACTCCACATTTTTTGCAAGCACGCTTCTTTGGTAGACGACCCTCCTCACCTGCTCTAATCCTCTGGTTCCTTGGTCTTCCTGGTGGTCTAGTAATGACAGGAGCGTGGAGTTTGAACCCTGGATCTACTATGTTCCATTGATCTTTCCCCAATAGTGCAGGCACATTGTCAGCATAAGCAGCCATAAATTTGGCAACAGAGAAATACTCAGAGCAATATTGATCAACTTCACCATCTGCACCCCCGATAACGGTCATCAGATGTAGGGCATGTATGCATGGCTTCCCACGGATCTGCCATTGCCTACAAGTACATTCTCTAGTACTTAGGTTCACAGGATACCTCCATACCCTATTTTTAGTGTCAGTATAGGTAACCTCTCCCTCATATGTACCAGATCGAATACATTTCATCTTCAGTCCTCTTGCCTTCAAGTGCAATGCCTTAATCAGTGATGGGAGCATTTGATGACCAACATATTGTGTTTCTGCAATTCTTTTGCGAAGAGCCATCTTTATCATGATCATTTGCCTCATCTTGTCAAATGCTTGCCACAACAAGAGCCCTTTCACTGACTTGAACTTTGAATTGAAGCATTCTGCAAGGTTACTGGTCACATAATCTACTTTGCAGATTTCGTTGAATTTGCTTCTTGACCACACCTTACCATGATGTGCATCCATATACTCCTTCACAAGAGGATTTTGAGCATACAACACACTCAAATGGTGTTCATGCTTCCTTTTGCTGCATGTGTATGATGCTGGCCATAAGTTCTCATCATAAACTTTACCTTTGAACTTCTTTTGAAATTATGCGCTAGGTGTCGCATACATTCCCTATGCTCCACTCCAGGGAATACAATTTCCACTGCACTCTCTAAACCCTTGCAAGCATCTGTGTGTATAGCTAAACCTGGGGGTGTGCCTATAATGTTGCGCAACTGCTGCAGAAACCAGACCCCAATTTCCTCAGACTCTGCCTCCACCACACCAAATGCAACTGGGAATAGCCAGTTGTGTCCATCAACTGCAGAAGCTGCTACTAGCTATCCTCTCCATCTTCCAGTCAAATGTGTAGCATCTACATCCAAATAGGGCCTGCAACCATCTAGAAACCCCTGCCAGCAAGCCTTGAAACAAACAAAAGCCCTTCTGAAGCACTCCTTCTGAAATGACTTCCCTTTTATTTTGAATGGAACTGTATGCTTGTCAATCTCTACAACACTCCCTGGACTTGCCATCTCCACTTCAGCTTTGAAAGTGTAAAGCAGCTGAAAACTGTCATTCCATTGACCATTAATTCTGTCAAGAGCCTTTTCCCTGGCATTGAAAATTCACATGTAAGGAATTTCTATCTTGTACTTCTCAAAAAGCTTCCCATGGAGTGCTGTTGGACCAATTCCAGGTTCTTCTCTCAGCCAATCCAATATAGCATCTGCCACCCACCTAGTTTTTGCTAGCTTGGTTTTGGCCTTCCCCCTCCCCCTCTAGGTGGACAGGTGTGCTTGTGTGGGTTTTTCTTTATCTGAATCAAAATAAAAGGGTAAAAAACAGTTAAGAAACCTTACTCGACTATCTGAAACTAAATTACTAACTGAACTTGGATTACCTGAATATATTTGCTCTTTCTCATACGAGATGCATGCAACTTCCACCAACACCTAGGATATGGACAAAAAACTGTGTACCTTGCTGGCTCACTCCTTTTAATCTTATAGGTGTTTTCAGATATAATGCACCATGTTGTCACTGCATTCAGACAGTCCACCATTGATTGGAAAATGGTACCTACACTAAGCTCAGGTTTTCCCCTGTTCCAGTCAATTGTTGGCATGTCATCACCATCGTATTCATCCTCAATTAAGTTGTCCATGTTCTCCACCTTCTCTTCATCGTCAGTGTCATCAAACCTAGCTTGGCTGATGGGCTCCTCCATATATTCGTCATCCACTGCTTGCTGACTGGCTACATCGACCAGTTCAGGAAACATCATCTCGTCTTCATCATCATTCGTAGGCACTGCCTCGTCAGGTTCTGCATCTTCTTCTACACCAACTGCAGAAAGTACACGAGAAGCAGCAGCTGAATCGGAACTAGAATTGGCAGCAGGCATGTTGTGGCTCCATGAACCACTTGCTTTACTTGGTGTCGACCTACAAGGAGTGCCGAGGTGCTCGCTATTAGCACAGACAGATGATGTCTGAACTCCCTTCCCCTTCGCCCGTTCTGCGCGTGGCTGAAGCACATCGATTTGGAGTTTACCGAATCAGCAGCCAGCAATCCCAGCAAAAAGCAACGGCATATGATTGTCGCAAGTTAGTGGGAGAAATGTTTGCTCATCAGCATCGGCATCACTCCAGGGATAGGTGTTTCGGAGCTCAGCTCGCAAATCATTGAAAGATATGCTAGTTTCTACCACTTTGGGATAGAAAAATGATGAAATCAAATGCGGTTCAGTACCACGTAGCACACTAGTTTCCATTCTAATCGCCAGCCGGAAAGCCAGCGCGGGATCAATCCTATTTTGTTGAAGGAAACAAAGGCTTCAGTTAGCCGGGTAAAATCGAGCACAAATTCGAACGATTCAAGCAAACAGAAGTCAAATACGGCCTACAATATGACTTAGAACGTCAATTCGAGAGGAAACAATGCTTACCCAGGTTTAATCCATGAATTATCTGCCGCGGATTCGACCCAATCCTCTCCACGGTCGACTGCATTCCGGGCGTCCTCACTCAACATCGCTATGTAATCCCAGATGTGGAGGTGGGCTATATCTGGCGGAGACGCGGTGTCGCCGACGAACGGAATAGGGGTATAGGGTTGAGGAAACAACTGCGGTGGACGCGGCACGACGCCGGCGGAGGGGGCGGGGCGGCGCGGTGCAGTGCGGCCTGTCTAGATCTGTTTCAGATTCAGACAAGCTGCCCAATACGTGTCTCCTTGCGGTCCCACCCGTCAGCAAGCAACAGTCAGACGAAGACTCGGCCCCACTCTTCAGCAATTAACGATCAATGGACGGTCAAGACGGCAAACGCCTGCTATGAGCATTTGTGAGAGTTTCAGCTAAGGAAGAGGGGAAAAGTGAGCAAACGTTTTGAGCGTGGGAAAAAGTGAGCACAACTAAGGAACCAGGGGCACTAATTTAAATATCCCAAATGCAATTGGCATAGTTAAACATCACAAGGCAGGTGCTGCCAGAGCAGAGAATGGCCCAGGTGTCTACAAAAAGGTAGGGAAAGTAGCAAAAACGTGTTAGGCATGTTTACTAAAACATGCTTAATACATCAACCGTACAGAACATAGCCATTAATTGCAACTAGTATTGGTAAGATTGAACTGGTGAGTACATACTTGGTAAGTCCTGAGAGGTAGTTGCTGGGGCACTTCATCTTGGCCAGAGATCACCCAAAGTCAGCGACGGCGAGGCGAGCTGTTCCTCCGGGTCGAAGCGTGGATCAATGCCACTGACATGTGTACCTACACGCAACCAGTAAATGGGTAGTAGTTAAACTGCAATTGCACAAATTATGTTAAATACTGTAAGACATGGGATGCAGCTCACCTCAATGGCAAACAAAAGCATCGGCCGTTATGACCCTGCGTAAGTACATGGACAAGCATGTTAAGTGCAACAGGGTTAGCATCCACTAAAAATAGCAAATGGGCAGCATCTCTAGTGATATCCTGAGTCATGTATTGTAAGTTTGTTGCTGGTATTGGTGAAATTGAGCTGGACACGGTAATATTTGAACATCACACAGTGTGTAGTACTGAAATAAACAAGGCACGAACATGCTTAATACATCAAGCATACAAATCATAGCCGTTGCAAGTGGTATTGGTAAGATTTAGCTGGTCAGATCTTACCTGTTAAGTCCAAGGGGGTAGTCGCTGGGGGACTTCATTTGGGCCAAAGCCTGCACCATGTCGGTGGCGGCGGAGGCGAGGTGTTCCTCCAGGTCAACACGCACAGCGGCCATCGCATCGTGGACCGCCATCATCTCCTGGCAGGGGGGATTTGGAGGCATGAGGATGTTTCGCAGGTGCCATTTAAGCAATCAGGCCGGAGACGTGATAGAGATCGGCGGGTTACCTGACTGGATCCGAGCAGAACATAGATGTGGTTGAAGCTGTGGTTGCGGCAGCGGCGGTTTGAGATGTCGGTAGGGGGGCGCGAGGGAGGGCGGGGGGATACTAAGGGGAAGGGGATTGTCGGTGTCAAAACCGGCGGATCTCGGGTAGGGGGTCCCAAACTGTGCGTCTAAGGTCGATGGTTACAGGAGACGGGGGACACGATGTTTACCCAGGTCCGGGCCCTCTCTATGGAGGTAATACCCTACTTCCTGCTTGATTGATCTTGATGAATATGAGTATTACAAGAGTTGATCTACCACGAGATCGTAATGGCTAAACCCTAGAAGCCTAGCCTGTATGACTATGGTAATGAGTATATCCTTTCCGGACTACACCCTTCGGTTTATATAGGCACCGTGGGAATCTAGGGTTACATAGAGTCGGTTAAATAAGAAGGAATCTTCATAGTTGGTCGCCAAGCTTGCCTTCCACGCCAAGGAGAGTCCAATCCGGATACGGGTACAGTCTTCGGCCTTCATGTCTTCACAGCCCACCAGTCCGGCCCATTGATAATAGGCCGGACGCCCGAGGACCCCTTAGTCGAGGACTCCCTCATGAGCCCCTGAACCTGGCTTCAATGACGAGGAGTCCGGCGCGCAGATTGTCTTCGGCATTGCAAGGCGGGTTCCCTTTTTTCCGAACTCCAAGATAGTCTTCGGACGTGATGTTAGTATCCGGACCTATCACACACACCATTCACAACCACAGAGAGAATATAATTTTACACAAGTCCAATCCTCTGACAAACTTTTGCAGCAGGACATCACGCCCGACCGGCCATAATTCCGGACCGTTTTGTGCCCGACGCTCCACGTCCCGAGACGCGGTTGCCATTGGCATGTCTAATCAAAGCAGAGATCGTGTCCCCTTATCATGGGATTCTCATCAATGCGGGCATGGGAAACCCAACCGTGCCGTTTATACAGGCCTTGGGAATAAGCGAGCCTTTAGGGCAAGTGGGGAGGCGCTTGATATTCGCGGCCTTTATAAGGGGATAAGGATTTCTTTCTTCACCCACACCCTTTCTCTTCTTCAGCCCTTCCGTCCTTGAGCTCCAGCGCCCAAGCTTTAGCTTTTCCTCGTTCGAGAAAGTACTCCAAACATGTCCGGATCAGGAGCTGGAGGCAAGTGGATGGCCTCCTCCGTTAAGAATAAGGACATCAAGGAGCTCCAGGAGGCCGGATACCTGGCCAAGGAGATCGCTCACCGACTCCCGGTCAAAGGACAGATCGTCCCTACTCCAGAGCCCCATGAGAGGGTTGTGTTTCTCACACATTTTGTCCGCGGGCTGGGATTCCCTCTCCACCCGTTCGTCTGCGGACTGATGTTTTACTACGGGCTAGACTTCCATGACCTAGCCCCTAACTTCATTCTCAACATCACGGCATTCATTGTCGTGTGTGAGGCCTTTCTCCGCATCCCACCTCATTTCGGTCAATGGCTGAAGACCTTCAATGTGAAGCCGAAGGTGGTGAGCGGTCGACAAGTAGAGTGCGGAGGCGCCATGGTGGGCAAGATGCCCAATGTTACCTGGCCCGAAGGCTCCTTCGCGAAGACGGTAAAGGGGTGGCAATCGGGGTGGTTCTACATCACCGAGCCGCGCGACACTTACTCGTCGGCGGCCGCCGAATTCTGATCCAGAATCCCGATGCGGCTCACCTCCTGGCAAGAGAGGGGCCTAACCTGGGGTCCCTCAGACGAGCTGACTGGGCTCCAGACGTGCGTCCAGAACATGATAGACAGGAAAATCAAGCTTGTCAACGTGATCCAGGTCATGCTCGTTCGTCGGGTCCTTCCGTGCCAACGCCGGACTTGCTGTCTATGGGAGTACGATCCGGCCAAGCACCAGACGCTACTAGAGCTCTTCGGCACGACGCCCGAAGACATCTGGAAAGTGCTCTTCAAGGCCGGCGAGATGCCTCCACCCACGACCGAGGATCGCGGGCTCAGCTTAAAACACCAGGCTAATTCGGTAAGTTCTTTCATGTTTTCAAGGTATACCCTTTACTAGCTTATTTTGAGGAAAAAGCCTAAGCCTTCCTATCCATGTTTTCAGGCCTGGATCGAGGTAGCAGGGGGGATTAACTGTCCGGCTCCGCTGCCCGAAGCCCCAGAATTCCCATTACTGACGAAAATGTTGTTTCCAGCACCTTATGAGGTGCCGGAGAAGACGGCCAAGAAAGCGGCCAAAGGGGCCCGGAGGGGCCCTCGCCGAAAAGGCGCTACAGACGTGATGTCCGAAGACGAGACTCACTCTTCGTCCGCCGAAGACGATGACGAGGAGGTGGAAGAAGAAGATGACTCCCCACCTGAGGCAGGGAGGAAGATGAGAGCGGCCTCCATGAACCTGGAGGCGAAAGAGCCCAAGAGGGGGAAAGGCTCCCTCGCGGATAACTCCGCGTGGGACGTCGATAGCAGACTGGAGCGACCTCCCCGGACCAAGCCTCGGGCCACATCGTAAGTATCAAAATCTTTATGCACGCCCAAACGTCTGGCCTTTCCGCCTTGTAATATTGATATGTTTGAATCATGTTATTGCAGTCCGGCCTGGGACAGTTCTCCGCGATCTTCATCAGAAGGTTCACTGGACCCAAAGGAGAGGGCCAACATGTCGCCGCCACCTGCTTAGTCTCACTCAGCCAAGGGTGATGATGAGGAGGTGTCCCGAAGGACCTCCTCAGACCAGGGGAAAGTTCCGGAGATCATCAGGGTGGCACCCCAGGATGACTCCCGGGCCGTCGAACATATGGGGGAAAAAGCCAATGTAGAGACGAATGATGCGGGTCGAGTTCTATTTGACCCTCAGCCGGACTCTATTCCGGAGACCTATACGGCTCCGGAGTCCGGCGAACGGCCTTCCCCGAAAAGAGGGGGTGTGCCGCCGGTGACCTCTGTCCAACAAGAGGTGCCGGATCATCTACTGGAAGCGCTGCAAGGTGCCTCCATTGTGGATGAGCACCGTGCCCATATGGGTATGGTGATCGAAAAGGTCCAGTCTGCGAAAAACGGACTGACCGAAGCCTGCGCTAGCCTTCTAACAGGCTTTGAGGTGAGTAATGTAATTGTAGGAAGAATATCACAGTCTAGACAATAGCCCCTGATGCTCTGTTCGATGTCCGGAAAGAAAAAGCCGAATAGAGGATCAAAAATAATTTTCGCAGGAGTCTAACGTAAGGTGTCTATGTGAATAAGCAGGCCTCGTTGCGGGCTGCTACCGCTCAAACCGCGGAGGTCTCCGGACTGAAGCAGAAACTAGAGCGGGCCGAGGATGAGCTCGGCCTCGTGAAGAAGCAGCTGGAGGATAACCAAGGTATGCAGCAACCTGCGTGTATATTGAAGAATAAATGGTTCAAGCTGACTAAAGTTTCTTGAACTTTACTAGGGGCCACGACCGAGGTGGCGGCCCTCGAAAAGGCGTTAGCCGAGGCCGAAGAAAAAGCGGCCAAGGAACGTGCCGCACGCGAGAAGCACGAGGCCAAGGTCGGCAAGATTCAGCAAGAGCTCTAGGACGCCGTCAAGAAGTACGAGTCCTTGGAGCGTGATTCTAGGACACAAGAATCCGAACTTGCTAAGGCCCGCAAGAGCGCGCAAGATGCCCGAGCCGAAGCCCAGAGCGCCCTCCAGGAAATCCAGGCGGCCAAGAAGATTGCGGCGGGTAAGGCTTTCACTATGCAAGGCAAGTGTGCAAAGGAAGCGGTCCTTGTACTTACCCAAACTTGTGTTTTCTAGGTGTGTTTACCGATCTGCCGCGCAGCGTATCAGATGCTGCCGAGTTCTATCGGGCCGAAGAAGGGATGTCTACGGAGAAGCTGTTCTGGTCCCAATATCTTGGACCAGATCCAGTGCCCTTTAGCGACCAATTGAAACAGTCGGTCGAGCTGCACAAGTTGGCCGAGTTAGCCATGAAGGACCTGATAGTCCGGCTGTGGCCTGCGGAGCCCGTGCCCGGCAGCTACTTTGGACTTGTGAATCGGCTTGTGAGTGCTTGCCCACGGCTTGAAGTCGTGAAGCGGTCGTTCTGCATTGAGGGTGCACGGATGGCATTCGCGCGCGTCAAGACGCACTGGGCGAAGATGGATGCTAAGAAGTTGATGACGGAGGGGCCACCTGAGGGCAAGGAGCATCGTCGACCCGAGCTGTATTTCGACGGTGTCCTGGAGGGATCCCGCCTTGTGGCGGAGCAATGTGTGAAGGACGTGATATTCCCATGAAAACATCCGGGTTGTCCTGTAATATCAAACAAGATCGGTATGTAATATCATGCTTGTGATTAAATTTTACTTTGTATCCGGCCGTTTATTAAAATCTGAGGGTTGACCAGTCGTCGGCTTCTGCCCCCACGTAGATAGTACAGGGGTGTTCGGGATAAATCTAAATACTCTTTACTCCACATTCTGGTCCTTAAAGGAGGTGTTTAGCGCGACGAACAAGGCAATCAGACTATACGGCCTTTATTCACCTCACTTAGCCATAGGAGTTTGATCATGAAAATTTCGGCGAAGCCTCTGGTGTTCGGAAGGCCGAACTAGGGGCGTTATACACGCCTAATCGGAGAAAACTGATTCCTCGCATAAAGTGGCAAAAATCTCTAGGGATTTGAGACCTCTCGAACAGCTGACCAGCTCTCGCCACATCATGACAGACAATTTTTGGCTTTCTCTACTGAGGTGCTCGTCCGGAAGAACCGGGACACAATCGCAGTAGTTCTCCCTTTACTACCCTAGCCGATATGTGGAACGTAATGTATCAAACACAGGAGCTGGGCAACCCAACTATTGACCAAAGACATGATTCAGAGCCGATGCAATAATGCTATAAGTTCGGGGTGCCGAACTGTACTGTAAAAGTGTTCGGACTTTTGTTGTCGTAATGCAGGGCGTGATGAAGCCCCTGGCGCAGTAATATGCACCAGAATGTACGCGTGCAACGAGTAATAAATATAAAGGAGAAAAAGGGGAATATTAAGTAATAAACTGACGCTGCCCTTTATTTTTGTAATGTGATTAATACGTTGAGGCGTATTTGTACATGTAATATGATAAGCAAAAAAGGCTATTTAACATGCCAAGACCAAGTGCGAGCTGCGTGCGGGTATGTAAAACAGGTTTAGCAATCGTTAACGGAGGCCTCCTGGGGGTTCCCTTGTGCGCCAAAGCTCCTTGCCTCCTTGGTGTGTCTGACAAACAGGTTGTCGGAAGAAACCTCAAAAAGAGAGAAGGGACCTGAAATGGAAAAGAAAAGGTACGCGAATCCTGGGGTCGGTCGAGCCGCACTGTGGATCGCCAGCTAGCTATGCCTCCGTCCATATCCATGGGTTTTTGGGCACGTAGTTATGTACGTGTGGTACGAGTGCCACTCCCTTATCGGGGTTGGGACGGAGGCCGAATTGCTAATCAAGCTCTTGATGTGCTGAGTTGTCCTGTTGCAGTGTAGTCCGGACCCTCTTAACGAGGTCCAGGGGCTCGGCAGCCGGATTATAGTTCTGCTTGAGAAGGCCGTTCTGTACCTCTTCTGCTAGGGCGGCTGTGTGCTCCTCAGTACGCAGGGAGCGTTCCGTGTTTCCATTGACTGTTATGACGCCGCGTGGACCGGGCATCTTGAGCTTGAGACAAGCATAGTGCGGCACCGCGTTGAATCTAGCAAACGCGGTTCGTCCGAGCAGTGCGTGGTAGCCGTTGCGAAAGGGGACGATATCGAAGATTAGATCTTCGCTTCGGAAGTTGTCCGGGGAATCGAAGACCACCTCCAGCGTGATTGAGCCCGTACAACGGGCCTCTACGCCTAGTATGACTCCTTTAAAGGTAGTCTTTGTGGGCTTGATTCGTGAGGGATTAATGCCCATTTTGGGCACTGTATCCTGATAGAGCAGGTTGAGGATGCTACCACCATCCATTAGGACTCGTGTTAGGTGAAATCCGTCAATGATTGGGTCGAGGACCAGTGCAGCCAAACCGCCATGACGGATACTAGTTGGGTGATCTCGATGATCAAAGGTGATCGGGAATGACGACCACAAATTGAATTTTTGGGCGGCTGGCTCTACCGCATAGACGTCCCTGAGTGCGCGCTTGCGCTCCCGTTTGGGGATGTGTGTAGCATATATCATGTTCACCGTTTTGACTTGAGGGGAAAATTTCTTCTTCCCCCCGGTGTTCGGTTGCCGGGGCTCTTCGTCATTGTCCTCGCATTGCGATCACATTTCCTTGCTCTCGGTATTTGACTTGCTGGCTTGCTTGTAAACCCGGCAATCTCTGTTGGTATGATTGGCTTGTTTGTCTAGGGTGCCGTGTATCTGGCACGGACGATCGAGTATGCGCGCGGTCCAAGCTAGATGGTCCCTCGCTGTTCCTTTTATAAGGTTTCTTTCGCTGGGCGAACATGGAGCCACTGAACCCGGCGTGAACTGCAGTGTCATCGGTGTTATCGCCATTACTTCGGCGTTTGTGTCTATTGCGCCGGGTCTTGCCGGTGCTGTTTTTAGCCTCGGAGGGGCCTGCCTCGTTGGCTATGTTTTTACTACAAGCCATCCAACTATCTTCACCTGTGCAAAAGCAAGTCATGAGTGCCTTGAGGGCTGTCATAGACTTCAACTTTTCTTGGCCGAGGTGGCGGGCGAGCCATTCGTCACGGATGCTATGTTTAAAGGATGCTAGGGCCTCGGCATCCGGACAGTCAAGTATTTGGTTCTTCTTGGTTAGGAACCTAGTCCAGAATTTTTTGGCTGATTCTCCAGGCTGTTGGGCTATGTGACTTAGGTCATCGACGTCTGGTGGCCGGACATAGGTACCTTGGAAGTTGTCAAGAAAAGCTTCTTCCAAGTCCTCCCAGCTGCTGATGGAATTTTCAGGCAGGTTGTTTAACCATTGTCTAGCTGGCCCTTTGAGCTTTAGTGGGAGGTATTTGATGGCTTGGAGATTGTCTCCTCGAGCCATATCGATGTGGAGAATAAAATCATCGATCCATACTGCGGGATCGGTTGTTCGGTCGTATGATTCAATATTGACGGGCTTGAACCCCTCGGGGAATTCATGATCCAGTACTTCATCTGTGAAGCAGAGAGGGTGTGCGGCGCCTCTATATCGGGGTGCGTCGCAGCGCACCTCCGATGAAGTCCGCCTACAGTTATCGGCCCGGGCATGACTAGGTTTGTCACGTCTGAATAGGTAGCCGTCGTCGCGAGTCGAAAAGCGTCCTCACGATCCGTAGATTGATCTGGTGTGTCCTGCTCTACTGTCCAGGTCCTGCCGAAGGTCGTATGTATAGTGCCAAGCTGTTTTGTCTCTATTTTTACGAGGCGGTGGGGCGGGCTGCTGTCGGCCTGAGTTGCCGTTTTATCCCGACCGCGGGGTGGTCAGTCCGCCATACTATCCCGACCACGTGGTGGTCGTTCCACATTGCGCGAGGGAGGTATGGGCTCCGGCGCCTCCTTATCGAACTGAGGTAGCAGTCTGCGTTTCGGGTAACTCTTGGCTGGACACTTGAGGCCGTATTCTTCGGCTGCCAGGACATCAGTCCATCTGTCAATGAATAGGTCTTGATCAGCTTGAAGCTGCTGCTGCTTTTTCTTCAGGCTTCTTGCAGTAGCTATTAGCTGGCGCTTGAAGCGCTCCTGCTCGAGGGGTGCCTCAGGCACCATGAAATCCTCGTTGCCGAGGCTCTCCTCATCCTTGGAGGGTGGACGGTAACTATCGTCATCAGGGTCGTTGGGCATGGCCTGTTTATCAGGGTTAACTTGTCCGTTGTCTTGTTCCTCCTGTTCGGATGTTCCTCCAACAGGGTCTTCATTGTTTTCGACGTCGTCCGGAGTACTATTTTCTCCGGTGCCAGTGTTGCTGTCCTTTGAGCGACATGACTTAGAATGGGGTTTAGGGCGCCGGCGCTTGGACTGTGTCTCAGAAGGTTCACAACTGTGTCTTCTTTGTCATCGTCTCTTACTTTTTTAGGTGTGTCAACCATGTACACATCGTACGAAGAGGTGGCCGTCCAACATCCAGTGAATGGTGGGTCTTGGCCTTGCTCCTTGTCGGCATCGTCTTCCATACCGTCGATGTCTTCGGAGCCATAATCAAGCACGTCGGTTAAGTCCTCAACAGTGGCTATGAAGTGGCTGGCGGGTGGGAAGCAAAATTCTCCATCATCAGCCTCTAGTTCGAACCGGACATAGTTCGGCTGTGAGTCTCCCACCAAGGACAGGTTTTTTAATGAATCTAGAACATCGCCCAAGGGCGAGTGTTGGAAGACGTCTGCGGCGCTGAACTCGAAGATCGATGACTGATCCAGCTCGGTGTCCGCAGGCATACGCGGTTCGGAACTTATAGCCGGAAACGAGTCCGGAATTCCGTTGACGCAGATATTCCCAGGTGTTGAGTCTGTGTGCGGCTCCAACGCCGCGGACTCCATGGCTTCGGATGGCGCGATCTGCTCCAGATCGAAGGCCGTAGCAGTTACAGGAACCATCTCCTGAATATGCTCTGGTGACAGATTTAAGTCATGTTTATTGGAGCGAGTGAGGGAGTCCTGGACTAAGAGGTCCTCGGGCGTCCGGCCTGTTATTCATTGGGCCGGACTGATGGGCTGTGAAGATATGAAGGCCGAAGACTATACCCGTGTCCGGATTGGACTTTCCTTGGTGTGGAAGGCAAGCTAGGTGACCAACTACGAATATTCCTTCTTATGTAACCGACTCCATGTAACCCTAGATCTCTCCGGTGTCCATATAAACCGGAGAGCGTAGTCCGGATAGAGAGAGACTCATGACCATATTCACATAGGCTAGACTTCTAGGGTTTAGCCACTAAGATCTCGTGGTAGATCAACTATTGTAACACTCATATTCATCAAGATCAATCAAGCAGGAAGTAGGGTATTACCTCCATAGAGAGAGGCCGAACCTGAGTAAACATCGTGTCCCCTGTCTCCTGTTACCATCGATCCTAGATGCACAGTTCGGGACCCTCTACCCGAGATCCACCGGTTTGGACACCGACATTGGTGCTTGCTTTCATTGAGAGTTCCACTGTGCCGTCGGCAAAGGATTCGATGGCCCCTTCGATCGTCAGTAATGGCGTCGTCTAGGGAGAAACCTTCCTCCCCGAACAAATCTTTGTGTTAGGCGACTTCGTACTGTGGGCCAACTCGCTTGGCCATCTGAAGCAGGTCGATAGCTACACCCCTGGCCATCAGGTCAGATTTGGAAGCTTGAACTACGTCACGGACGTCCGTGGAGACTTGATCTTCAATGGATTCGAGACCATGGCAATCGCTCCCCTCGCTCCGATGAACATGACTTAAAGCTGTCATCGGATCACATCCAGGAGATTGTTCCTGTCGCTGCGACGGCCTCAGAACCGAAGCAGATCGTGCCCTCCGAGGCCACAAAGTCCGCGGCGTTGGAGCCGCACACGGACTCTACATCGTGCAATGTTTGCGTCAATGGAACTCCGGACTCGTCTCCGGCTATACGTTTTGGACCAGGTACGCCTGCGGACACCGAGCTGGATCGGTTATCGATTTTCAAATTCAGCACCGCAGACATCTTCCAGCACTCACCTTTTGGTGATGTGGTAAACTCTTTAAAGAACTTGTCCTTGGAGGAAGACTCATAGTCGAACTATGTTCGGTTCGAGCTAGAGGCGGATGACGAGGAACTTTGCTTCCCACCCTCCACCCACTTCATAGCCACTACCGATGACTTAACCGATGTGCTTGACTATGGCTCCGAAGACAACGACGGCATGGACGACGATGCCGACAAGGAGCAAGGCCAAGACCCGCCATTTACTGGACGTTGGACGGCCACCTCTTCGTATGACGTGTACATGGTTGATACACCTAAAGGATCTGGCGACTACAAAGAAGAGCCAGATGCGAATAAAACCTCTAAGCCCCAACGCCCAAAGGATGGCAACACTGGCACCGGGGAAAATAGTACTCCGGGCAACGCCGAAAACAATGAAGACCCTGTCGGAGCTGCATCCGAACAGGAGGAACACGACAACGAGCAAGATAACCCTGATGAACAGACCATAGAAGATGACTCGGAGGACGATAGTTACCTTCCACCCTCCATGGAGGAGACACGCCTCGGCAACAAAGACTTCATCGTGCCTGAGGATCCTCTGGAGCAGGAGCGCTTTAAGCTTCAGCTCATAGCCACTGCAAGGAGCCTGAAAAAGAAACAGCAGCAGCTTCAAGCTGAACAAGATCTGCTCGTCGACAGATGGACTGACGTCCTGACAGCCGAAGAATACGGCCTCAAGCGCCCAGCCAAGAGCTACCCGAAACGCAGACTGCTACCTTAATTTGATGAGGAGGCACCAGAGCACACATCTCCCTCACGTAATGCGGAACGACCACCACGTGGTCGAGACAGGGCGGCCGACCGGCCACCCCGCGGTCGGGATAAAGCGGCAACTCAGGCCGAACAGCAGCCTGCCCCACCGCCCCGTAAAAAAAGAGACGGAAGAGTTCGGGGTCACACGTACGACCTCCGGTAGACCCTGGACAGTAGAGCAGGACATACAAGATCGATCTACGGATCGCGAGGACGTGCCTCGAGGCACGACGACGGCTACCTATTCGGACGTGACAAACCCAACCACGCCCGGGCCGAATGCCGCAGACGGACTCCATCAGAGCTACGCCGCGATGCGGCCCGCTATAGAGGCGCCGCACACCCTCTCTGCTTCACACACGAGGTGCTGGATCACAAATTCCCCGAGGGGCTCAAGCCTGTCAACATTGAATCATATGACGGCACAACCGATCCTGCAGTATGGATCGAGGATTTTATTCTCCATATCCATATGGCTCGAGGAGATGACCTCCACACCATCAAATGCCTCCCATTAAAGCTCAAAGGACCAGCTCGACACTGGTTCAATAGCCTGCCTGAGAATTCCATCGGCAGCTGGGAGGACTTGGAAGAGGCATTCCTTGATAACATCCAAGGAACTTATGTCCGGCCACCAGATGCCGATGACTTAAGCCACATAGTTCAACAACCTGCAGAATCAGCTAGAAAATTCTGGACTAGGTTCCTAACCAAAAAGAACCAGATCGTTGACTGTCCGGATGCCGAGGCCCTAGCAGCCTTCAAACACAGCATCCGTGATGAATGGCTAGCACGCCACCTTGGCCAAGAAAATCCGAAGTCTATGGCAGCCCTTACGGCACTCATGACCCACCTTTGCGTGGGTGAGGACAGCTGGCTGGCTCGTAGCAAAAAGACGGCCAGCGAGGCAGGCCCCACTGAGGATAAGAACAACACCGGCAAGCTCCGAAGCAATAGACACAAACGCCGAAGCAATGGCGACAACACCGATGACACCATAGTCAACACCGGATTCAGTGGCTCCAAGACCGGCCAACGGAAGAAGCCCTACAAAAGAAACAACGAAGGACCTTCCAGCCTGGACCACATACTCAACCGTCTATGCCAGATTCACGGCACCCCGAATAAGCAAGCCAATCATACCAACAGGGATTGTTGGGTTTTCAAGCAGGCTGGCAAGTTAAATGCCGAAAACAAAGAAAAGGGATCACAAAGTGAGGACGAGGATGAAGAGCCCCGGCAGCCGAACACTGGGGGGTAGAAGAAATTTCCCCCTCAAGTCAAAACGGTGAACATGGTATACGCTACACACATCCCCAAAAGGGAGCGTAAGCGAGCACTTAGGGACGTCTACGCGGTAGAGCCAGTCGCCCCAAAATTCAACCCGTGGTCGTCGTTCCCGATCACCTTCGATCGTCAAGATCACCCAACTAGTATCCGCCACGGCGGTTCAGCCGCACTAGTCCTTGACCCAATTATTGACGGGTTTCACCTAACACGAGTCCTGATGGCTGGTGGTAGCAGCCTCAACCTGCTCTATCAGGACACAGTGCGGAAGATGGTCATTAACCCCTCACGAATCAAACCAACAAAGACTACCTTTAAAGGAGTCATACCAGGCGTAGAAGCCCGCTGCACGGGCTCAATCACGCTGGAGGTGGTCTTCGGTTCTCTGGACAACTTCCAAAGCGAAGAGTTAATCTTCGACATCGTCCCATTCCGCAGCGGCTACCACGCACTGTTCGGACGAACCGCGTTTGCTAGATTCAACGCAGTGCCACACTATGCTTATCTCAAGCTCAAGATGCCCGGTCCACGCGGCGTCATAACAATCAATGGCAATATGGAACGCTCCCTCCGAACAGAGGAGCATACCGCCACCCTAGCAGCAGAGGTACAAAGCGGCCTTCTCAAGCAGCATCATGGTACGGTTGTCGAGCCCCTAGACGTCATTAAGAGGTTCCGGACTACACTGCAGCAGGACAGCGCGGCTCGTCAAGAGCTCGATTAGCAATTCGGCCTCCATCCCAGTCCCGATGAAGTAGTGGCATTCACACCACGCGTACATAATTACGCACTCAAAATCCAATGGACATCGACGGAGGCACAAGCTAACCCGGGATCTACAGTTCGGCTAGACCGATCCCGGACACACATACTTTCACCTTTTTCCCTTTTTGTTTCAGGTTCCTTTTCTCACGGGCCTGATCACTAGTCCCTTTGAAGGTTCGGCATACAAAGGAGGCAAGCAGCATAGGTGTGTAGAGTAACCTCTAGACGTTCTTCTTGATGGTATTTCCACTTATTTCTCGGGACCCGCACGCTGCGCCCTCTTGACCCCGGCATGTCAAATAGCCCGGATGCTTATCGCACTATTTGTACAAGATACGTCTTGACGTATCCATCGAGTTATAATGAAAATGGTTTGCAGCCCAGTTTTTGTGGATTTCGTTTCTTACTTCATTTTATTTCGATCTGCTTATCGGCTGCATCGGTACTCTTTTGTACGTCTCATATTCGCCAAGGGCTACTTATCGCCCCACAATACGGCAGCAAAGTCCGAACACTTCTTATATATAAGTTCGGCACCCCGAATTTAGCATTATATGCATTGGCTCCGAATCATGTCTTTGGTCAATAGTTGGGTTGCCCGGCTCCTGTGCTTTCTACCCTATGTTCCGCTCTATCGGCTAGGGTAGTAAATGGAGAACTACTGTGATTGTGCACTGGCCTTCACCGGATGAGCACCTCAATAGAGAAAGCCGAAAACTGACTGTCATGATACGGCGAGAGCCGGTCAGCTGTTCGAGGGTTACAAAATCGTTGGAGATTTTTTCCGCGTCATGCGAAGGATCGACACTTCCCGATCAGATGCTGACAGCACCCTGGCTTGGACCAGGGGCTGCGCACTTGCTTACTTATAAAACTCCTATGGCTAAGTGAGGGCGTTTAAGCTATATAGTCTGATTGTCTTGTTCGTTGCGCCAAACAACTCCTCCAAAGGACCATATAATTGGATCAAGATGGTTTAGATCCCATCCCGAACACCTCTGTACTACCTACGCGAGGGCAGAAGCCGACGACTGGCCAACCCTCAGATTACAAACAACACGGCCGCACAGGAGGAAACAATTAAAGCATAACAAAATTACATTACAGGCTTTGTTTCCATAATACAATGCAAGGGCAACACGAATACATTGTTCAAATACAATGTCCTGCGAACATTGAGCTGCCACAAGTCGAGACCCTTCTATGACATCCGTAAAATATCTCTCGGGTGTGTGGTGCTCCTTGCCCTCCGGCGGCCCGCTGGCAACTTCAACGGTGTTCATCTTCGCCCACCACATCTTGCAACGAGCGAAGGCCATACGGGCACCTTCAATACAGGCAGAGCGCTTGACGACGTCCAGCCAAGGACAGGTGTAAGTGCATCTAGTGCCCCTTAGTGATTTCGGTGTATTGAAGACTTATAGGTTAAGGGACTAATGCGTTTGTGAGTGTACACAGATCTATAAGTCTATGAGGAGTTTGATATTTACAGAGAAAGTCGACCCTAAAAATGAAGTTCTTCGACTGAAGACTTTGGATTTCTGAAGACTTTCTGAAGACTTTGAAAGTGAAGAAATTGGTGTAACCTTGAAGACTTGGTATTCATTCAAGGAACATCAAGCGTGAAGACTTTTGTTTTCGTAGTTTGATTTTCTCTTTCTTGAGTCATAGGAAACACCGTACTGTTAAAGGGGGTTGAGGAAATACTAAGGAAAAATTTCCATGTGATGCTCAACTCAAAATCCTACACCTACCAATCCCTTCGAGTGAAGCCATTGGAAATCTCATACAGTTCAGTCATATTCTTCAGTGACAGAGACGAAGTTCTTCTGGTCTCTGAGGAATTTGTTCTGACTGAGGAGTTAGGAATTCGCCAGTGCGGATTGCCTACACAGTGAGGAATATGATAGCCATGAGGAATTTGAACCTCAAATTTCCGACTGTTGCTGTGCTGTGCGCCAGCTGTCCCAAAATATCTTATCCACCTAACGGTCATATCGTTGAAGGGCATTTATGTCTTATCATGTCGGGCTGCTCCCTAGGCTATAAATAGCCGCCCCCTACAACCACTAGCTGGTTGGCTGCTCCGAGAGAAACTGACACTTGTCATTTGAGAGCATCCCATCCTCAGAGGACTTTGAGCGAAAATCATCAAGTGAGGAAAACCCCAAACCCAAACACCTACAAACCCAAAGTGATTGAGCATCACTGAAGAGATTGATCCTACGTGGATCCGACGCTTGTCACCTTTGAAGACTGTGCTTCTTCCAGACAGTTAGGCGTCATGGTCTAGAGCATCCAAGAGGAAATTGTGGATCGCCGAGTGACCTAGTGTGTGAAGGTTTGGAAGTCACCTGAAGACTTACCACGAGTGATTGGGCGAGGTCTGTGTGACCTTAGCTCAAGGAGAATACGGTGAGGACTGTGTGTCTGGGACTGGGTGTCCTCAGGTTTAAATACCTAGCCGCTCCAACCAGACGTACAACTGAGACAGCAGTTGGAACTGGTCTACCAAATCATTGTCTTCACCAAGCCAACTGGTTCTATTTCCTCAACTCTTTCATTTCCTCATTACTATGTTGTGCACTTGTTCATATCTGTGTTTGAAGACTTTGACTAAAGACTTTCTCAATTTCATCAGTTCAATTTCTTCAGTCTGTTTGTCTTCATCCTGTGTCATCCTGTGTTTACGCTTTCTGTACTCTGTGCTTTTTTTCATTTCATCATGATGACTATGCTTGTGTTCTGCTATGCATACTTTTGAGTACTTATTCCGCTGCAAGTAGTTCTTCGTTAAGGAATTTCCTCACCCACAAATTCCTCAGTGAAGAATCCATAAAAATCGCCTATTCACCCCCCTCTAGTCGATATAACGCACTTTCAATTGGTATCAGAGCAAGGTACTTCCTTGTTCTGTGTGATTTTGGTTTAACCACCTGGAGTTTTAGTTATGTCGACCGCAGGTATGATCAAGGTCTCTGCTGGGTGTCCTACCTTCGATGGGACAGACTACCCCTACTGGAAGAATAAGATGCGAATGCATCTTGTGGCAATTGATAACGATCTCTGGTATGTTGTGGAAAAAGGTGTTCCCTCTGTCTCACCCTCACTGAACGCTGCCGATGTGAAGAGATTCAAGCGACTCAATTCTCAAGCGAAGAATATCATATGTGGCCATCTAAGCAACGGACAGTATGGAAGAGTGAGTGGTTTGGAAACTGCTAAGCTTATGTGGGATAGGCTGTCCAAAGTAAATGAAGCAGTCTCAACACAACGTGGCTCTCGAGTTGATGTTCTTCGCAATTTCTTCAACCGCTTCAAAAGACTCGACAATGAAAATGTTCAACAAACCTTCGATTGCCTCACTGACATCTCAAATGAGCTTCAAGCACTTGGTGCCATTGACATCACCGACCACGAGGTGGTGAAGAAACTGCTGAGATCGCTTGACTCTTCATTTGATACTCTGGCATTGATGATACGAGAGCGTGCTGATTACAAGTCACTTGACCCCGCTGATATCCTCGAAAGGCTAAACACTCATGAGTTCCAGCTTGCTGAAAAGAGAGATCTCTATGGTTCGAGCTATGGCAGATCACGTGCACTGAAGGCCAAGGCAGTTTCTGAGTCTGAAGATGAAGACTCTGACAGCAGCCTTGGTGATCCTGAAGAACTGAGCAATGATCTAGCACTACTCGTGAAGAAATTCCAGAAGTTCTCAAGACGTGGTCGCTTTAGAAGACCTTCACAGAGCAATGATTCCTCATCCAGTGACTACAAGAAGAGGCTTTGTCACAAATGCAAGAAACCAGGACACTACATTCAAGATTGTCCTCAGTGGGAAAAGGAATCAAAGAAAAAGAAATAAAGGATTACAGTTCTGATGATGCTAAGGAAAAGAAGAAATCCTCAAAATCTTCATCATCAAAATCCTCAAAGTCTTCATCTCACAAGAAGAGCAGCTCCAAGAAGGCTCGGGCATTCATTGGCAAGGAAATGGACTCTGAAGCTGAATCTGAAGAAAATGAGGAAGAGGAGGCATCTGAGGATTCCGAACCCGGTGTGGCGAGCCTAGCCCTCGCTACTGCATTCGTCAGCAAGTCTATCTTCAACCCTGAAGAAAATGACCTCACCAACAAGGCTAATGAAGGAAATGATGACTACGCTCCCACCTATTGCTTCATGGCAAAGGGTGCCAAGGTGCTCAAATATTCCTCATCTGAATCAAGTGAAAATGAATCTGATGAAAACCTTAAGCCCAGCTATTCTAAACTTTCTAAGATTGTTGTGAAACAACAAAGGGCTCTTGAAAAGGTTCAAAACATGCTAGACAAAAGTGATGATATGTTGGGAGAAGAAATGGATCGCACTAAAACCTTGACTGAAAATCTTCAGAGAATTCATACTAGGTTTGACAACCTTCAAGGTCATCAGAACACTCTCTTGTCTGATCATGAGAAGCTTTATTATGAATTTCTTCAAAGAAAGCAAGATCTTGAAAAGCTAAGAGTGAGTTATGAAGATCTTTAGAAGCAGCGCGATTCATTACTTGCTCAACAAATCAGCGCTGCTCAGGAAGAATTTGTTCCTCCATGTTTGAAATGCATTGAACGTGAGTCTGCTAATTCTTCACCTGAATGTTCAAATGCTTCTAATGCTAGAAATTCCTCAACTCTCTCTACTATCATTAATTCCTCATCTGAGGACATTGCTAGTATCACTGACGATGCCGGGCTGAAGGAATTGTACATGACAGGCATGTACAAAATCCTCAAAGGGCATCAGACTCTTTGTGATGTGCTTAAAAAGCAGATCCTCAACAGGAACCCTAGGAAAGAGGGTATTGCCTTTGAGAGGAAACTCAATGCTGATGGTACATATTGGAAGCCTGAGCAGTACCCCAAAACCACATGGGTTGCTGCAAAGGGACCTCCAGTTGATCCATCTAATTTATCTGGCTTTACATGTGAATCTTCTCATTCTTGTGATGAGTCATTTGACTCCAACTATAAACTGTTCAAAAATCAGAATGGTGAAGTATTTGCTAGATATGTTGGCACTAACTGTAGGAACGGTCCTCCTATGAAGAAAATCTGGGTTCCCAAAAGATGCCTTGAAAGTCTTCAGGTGAATGTTCTCATGACACCACCTGTGAAGAATAGGAACCCCAGATCAAATTCTTCATATTGACCAAATTCTTCATATGGATCCAAGTCCTCATACGGACCAAATTCCTCACATGGATCATATTCCTCAAAAGGATCAAAGTCCTCATATGAACATCATCGTGCTAACAACTCTATTTCGCAGGGAAGAGCCAAGGGCTATGAATATGAGCATTATTCTTCTAATTATTATGTTCATAAGTCCTCGAAGAATTTCTCTGCTTATTCATATGCTTACCCTAACTTCTCTTATGAGAAACGAAATGGATTGGCTACTATGCCACCTTTCTCATATGGAGCTCGCGGAGTGATGAACACTTTGCCACCTCTTCAGATGTGGGTGGTGAAGAAAAAGAACTAATCTCTTTTGCAGGGTTAGGTCTCCAGACGTACTTAAACGTCTGAAGAATTTGCTGGAGACCTGAAGTATGCCTGAAAGAACGCAGGCCAATCATGAAGAAATGAACTTTCATTTCTCTCGTCCTCATACTACTTTATCTATTATATTGCTTGATGAAATTGATCTGATGAATTGATGTCATATTCTTCACTGATGAAGTATATGAAGTTCGTAAGCTGCACTAATTCATCTGCAGGATGATCAACCCAAAGCCACTGAGTGGGTCCTCGATAGTGGATGTACAAATCACATGACTGGTGACAAGAATCTATTGATTGATGCTCCCTTATCACCATCGCATCTGAAGCATATCATCTTCGCTGACAAAGGAAAAGTCAAGTATTGGGTCTAGGTAAGGTTGCGATCATAAAGGATCGACACATGGACAAAGTCATGCTTGTCGAGTCCTTAGGATACAATCTTATGTCTGTCTCAATGCTTTGTGATCTTGATATGGTAGTTGTCTTTGGCAAGTATCGTTGAGTCCTTAGGATACAACCAAAGCTGTCAGGACCCCGATTCCTAGTCACATCGATCTAGCCGGTAACACCTCATATCACTTTGCGGCCTCACACACGGCATTCCCACGGGTCTCGCCTTACCATGGCCCGGGACCGTTTGCGTCTTTTAGCTCACGTATATCATAGTGTCGCTAGCATCCATATGACAGAGAACCCGGGCCGACATGACTAGTCGTGAACCCAAAGTGGCACTAACTTACGGGGACAGGCATACATGAATCAACATCGAGCATGTCGGTCAGCAGCGTGCGAATCCGGGCTGTAGCACTGGGCTAACAGGACTCCGGGAACCCGGGCTGTAGCAGGCTAGGCAGGACTCCAGATGTCACCGCGTGACATTTCCCCGAAGGGACAGACACAGGAACGAAGTGAATCACATGCCGGCCAGTCAAGTGTTCCGGAGCAGTAGTGCTGGGCTAGCAGGACTCCGGTGAACCGGGCTGTAGCGGACTACTATGGCTCATGGAAGCACAAGACTACATTTCCCCATAAGAGAGGCTACCAAGGATAAACAACTAGGTTGTCGGATCCCACACATACCAAGCATTTCAATCATACACACAATATGCTCGATATGTGCAAATACAACATGGCATCACAACAAGACTCTACGACTCAGAGTATTTATTCATTAGGCTCCGAAGAGCGAGATATTACAAACATGGGTCTCATGACCCAACATTCAGAGCATACAAGCCAAAGCACATGCGGAAGCTTAACATGTCTGAGTACAGACATCTACAAATGAAAAAGGCTGAGAAGCCTGACTATCTACCAGATCCTGCCGAGGGAACCAGATCGTAGCTGAGGTATCAAGCTAAACGTCGAAGTCCACACGGAACTACTAGCGAGACTGACATCTCTCTGCAAAACATAAAATAAGCAAACGTGAGTACAAATGTACCCAGCAAGACTTACTTCAGAACTAGCTACATATGCATCGGTATCAACAAAGGGGGTGGTGGAGTTTGACTGCAGCAATCCAGCTTTGACTCGATGGCTATCCTGAACTACGACAGCAAGCAACTCTTTTGAGGTGGCGCACACGAGTCCACATATTCACCATATCAATACACCACTATGGATCCGCTCCCGTCTCCCTACGAGAACGCCATCCATAGCACTCACGCTTATCTTGCGCATTTTAGAGTATCCACTTTCACTTGTCTATGAACTGTTATAGGCAACCCAGAAGTCCTTTACCGCGGACACGGCTATTCGAATAGATGATGTTAACCCTGCAGGGGTGTACTTCTTCACACACGCTCTCGCCACTTACCACCATGTACACGTCGTGTACCTCGGCAACCTTCGAGCGGAAGCCTGGCGAGGGAGTCGGCCACGACTTGACTAACCACACAAGTCTCTAGTCCAGGTTTATCGCCTATTCGGGTTCCATCCGCAAGGAGATCCGGCCGAGGTGTCGCTCACGGCAAAGGCGATGAGCTAGGCGGCGCTGTCGGGGACGAACTGCTGCGGCGGTGATGGCGAAGGGGATCTCCGGCGGTGGGCGGTGAAGGCGAGGTCGGAGCAGTGGCTTCGGGGCAAGCGGGCGCTCGGGGCCCGACCTGCTCGAAGGAGAAGGCGACGGCGGAGCTACTGGACACGGTCAGGTGACGCGGAGACGGCGGTGGCTACGGCTACGTCGGCGAGGCGGCAGCGGCTGCGTCGGCCATGGTGGAGGGAGGCGAGGGAGAGGTGCAGGGGGCGAATGGAGGTGTCCAAGGGCTCGGGGGCGCGACGTGGGGGTCGTCCAGCTCGTCCACGGGCAAAGCGGCAAGCAGGTGGCGCCGTGGCGAGCTCGCTCACGCCGGCGTCACCTCTCTGCCTGCTCTGGCGGGAGGAAGCAGCTGACTGGCGCGGGCCAGCACAGTGCTAGGCCGACCAGTGGGCTGCCAGGTAAGATTCTCTCTCTGCTTTCTGTTTTTCTTTTTATTTGTTTCTGTTCTGTGTTTTTAAATAGTAGAAATACTATTCCATTTAGGAAAAACCTGAAAATATTCAGAGGCACATTTGAAAATATTCTCAACAGCCTAAAAATACCTTCAAGATTATTTGGGCATTTTAAAATATTTATAGGATTTAAATTGCCCAAATGCAAATACTTATGGCTTGGTGCAAAAATCCAGAATAGCCTCCAAAAATATGGAACCATTTTTGGCAGAGGGTTTAGCCAGGACCAAAGATGGTGAACATTTATGAAGGGCATTTCAGGTTCATTGAAAAGGATTTTAGTAAACCCTAGTTGTACTCAGGGGGGTGCTGGGGGTTTCTGTCATCCCCATTTCAACTTTCTGGAAAAAGTAAACATGATGCAACACTCTAATGCATGAACTAGCTAGGATGTGACAACTCACCCCCACTCAAAAGAATCTCGTCCCGAGATTTAGGATCCGTTGGGAAGAAGGTGGGGTACTCAAGTCGAAGACGATCCTCCCTTTCCCAAGTAGCTTCTTTCTCGGAATGGTGTGACCATTGAACCTTGAGAAACTTGATGTTTTGGCGTCGAGTGGTAAACTCGGCTTGATCAAGGATTCGAACGGGATATTCCCGATATGTGAGATTATCTTGGAGATCAAGCGTTTCGTGGTCCACTCCACGGATAGGATCCGAGAAGCAACGCCTGAGTTGAGAAACGTGGAAGACGTCATGAACCTTGGAAAGATGCGGAGGTAGTTCCAATTGGTAGGCAACTTCTCCTCGCTTGGCAAGAATGCGAAAGGGTCCAATGTAACGAGGAGCCAATTTTCCTTTGATACCGAATCGATGGGTTCCCTTTAAAGGAGTAACCCGAAGGTAAGCTTTCTCGTCAACCTCAAAAGTCATAGCCTTATGTTTGCGGTCATAATGGCTCTTTTGGCGGGATTGGGCTGATTTCAATTTCTCATGAATAATGCGAACCTGCTCTTCTGCTTCCTGAATCATATCTGGGCCAAAGAGTTATCTTTCCCCGGTTTCTGACCAGTTAAAAGGCGTTCGACATTTTCGTCCATAGAGAACCTCGAAAGGAGCTTTGCCCAAGCTAGCTTGATAACTATTATTATAAGTGAACTCGGCGAATGGAAGGCATTTCTCCCAATCCATGCCGAAAGATATGACAGAAGTTCGGAGCATATCCTCCAGAATTTGATTAACTCGTTCTACCTGACCACTTGATTGGGGGTGGAAGGCGGTGCTAAAGGAGAGACGAGTTCCCATAGCATTTTGGAAACTTTCCCAAAATCGAGAGGTTAAGAGACTTCCACGGTCTGAGTTAATTTCCAATGGAACACCATGAAGAGACACTATTCGGGAGATGTACAAGTCAGCTAGCTGGCTCGAGGTTATACTCTCACGAACAGGTAGGAAGTGGGCTACTTTGGAAAGACGATCGACAACAATGAAGATAGCATTATTCCCTCTCTTGGTCCTGGGAAACCCGGTAATGAAATCCATACCGACTTTATCCCATTTCCATTCAGGAATAGCCAAAGGTTGAAGGGTGACAGCAGGCCGTTGATCCTCTGCTTTAACACGACGACAGACGTCGCAATTAGCAATGAATTGAGCAATTTCTCTCTTCATCCTAGTCCACCAAAACCTCTGGCGTAGGTCTTGATACATTTTAGTACTACCGGGATGGATGGTGAGAGGAGATTCATGAGCTTCCTTAAGGATCAAACGTCTCAGGTTGCGTACCTTGGGAATCACTAGACGGTCTCCAAAGAACACAACACCTTGGTCATCAACGGAGAAACAATCCGCAACTCCTTTCTTGATGTTTCTCTTAATACGGGAGATTCCCGGATCTACCTTCTGACCTTTGATGATCTGATCCGTAAGGGTAGGTTTCGCCACCAGGGTGGATAGGAACCCTCGAGGAATAATGTGAAGGTTAAGCTTACGAAATTCCTCGTGGAGAAGTGGTTGACTTTGTTGTAACATCGAGTTGTTACAATTAATTCAAAGACCATAAATGCCTTGGAAAAATGTGCATGACCTCTGGTAAAGGTTTTAACCTTTTTCCATAAATAATGAACATTTTTGAAGGGCATTTTGGATTCATTGAAAATATTTTTATTTTGAACCTAGTTTAATTCATTTGGTGCTAGGGTTTAACAATCCCCAATTAAACTTTAAATGAAGTTTAGACATGATGCAGCAACCAAGCTAGTCCATGTGCATAGCAAGGCTAGGGACGTGACAACTCACCCCCACTAAACAAAAATCTCGTCCCGAGATTCGAGCGTAGGGTAAGATGAAAGGGGAATGCAAAGTAACATAATCTTCACGATCCAATTGTTCTTCTCGAAGATTTTGATTCATTGCATCATCTTGATCTTGACATCTTTTCTTTCGAGAGCTTCATCCAACTATGATGACGGAAGAGAGGGAAACTCTACAGGATTGATCTTCTCGAAGATCGAGCTATACAAGATCAACTCGCGGAATGAGATGTTGAAACATCTCGAGTTGAGACACAGAACACATCGAGAGGGATGGAAGAACAAACGATGAGTTTTGATTTGCTGGGCAACAATCCCACGCTTAGGTAGGATGGTGCATGGTTTCAAAGTAGCGACGAGATAGTTGCCACGATTCCGCAACGGGGCACCTTAGGAAAGGTGACTCATAGAATTGTTCCCTTAAGTGGCAAAAGAATTACTTTTGATACAAAGATCGTTGAAACTCTTTATACCAGCCTAAGGCAATTTACAAATGATCGTTTGAAAGAATTCAAAAGAATGGCACCCTCAATTTGGAATGGAAACTATGGTTATAGAACAACTCGGCAAATGGAATGCACATTCCAGTTGATACCAAGGATATAACTTAGTGACTGGGCGTGCCTTTCAAGAACTTGAGAATTCCCATATTCATCAAGGTTTTACCAACATCCGTATTGAGGATCCTGGCAACACCTCTTACTACCTTGACGAATAGTGATGGACAATGCAGATGCATAGAAAGACAACCCTTTCTCAGATTTCACCTTAGCGAGGCCAAGGGAACGAAATCTGGATGATCGACCGAGAGACATTTAGCACTCTGCTTCTAATGTTCTCCTTGATGTACTGGTTACTACGGTCATGCTTAAAGCATCAACATAGCCATCAAGTAGTGGTCGGACTTCGGAATACAAAGGATCCATAAGAACAACTTCTGGAGTAAATCCTACGAAAACCTTATGGGGAGGTGGCCAACTTCCTCAATCAAGATTCTACAATAATAGGTCTTCCGGCTGGGTGTGTTGGCCACGACATCCACTTTACGGGTTACAGAGAGACCAACATTATAGTTCTTGGAGTACGTTCCAACCATCATATCTGCCTGAGATTCAGCTCTGGTTGGTGTCGGGATATTCCAGACTCATCAAGTCTAGAAAGAAAAATGAAAATTTGCAACGCAATTCGATGAGATGACGTTGCGAGATTCTCGGGGAATGAGCTACGATAGCAAGCTCCAAAACATGAGCTGGTTCTGCTACAAATTTGTGAACACGCTATCCAAGACAAGCATGACCACGTGGTAGTCTTATAATAAAACACTACCGAGTTCAGGTGGGGAACCATCATCGAGGATATCGAAGTCCTTGTGCACTTATCGATGAACTTCTTATCCTTGAGCAAGTCAATCAGTGGCTTGGTGTGCTAGGAACACATATAGAATGCAGGCGGCCAACCTATCAAACCATAGAGCACTTCGCACGTGCATGACTGACTTGGGATGATTCCAGAGGAGGCAAAACAAGCTTTCTCGAATCCACGACGGCAACTTACATCAAATGCACGTGAATTAGAGGAAGTCACTACTTTCATCCAAACGTATACCTCACAGCGGAACATGAAGGCAATGCTTACAAAGTTTCCAATACTAGCTGGATGTTCAACTCGAATCATGGAGAACATAAGAATGTTGCCGATGGGCTCAGCAACAATTTATCAAAATTCCAATGGAGATGGACTTCCATAATTATGTGAACAAGTGATTGCATTGGTCAGACCCAAAAGATATAATGGTGTATGCTCGAGGGATCAACCACGAGTAAGACAACATTATGAACATCGTTGGTTCTAATTTGATTTGATATTAGCCCATACTCAAATCATAGTTTGGTTAAGATGATAGGTCCATTAATTGATCACGAGGACCAATCGATGAAGAAATCATCTTTCTACAACGAACACACACACAAGAGATATCCTTTGGAATGAACTAAGTTAGGCCAGCTTTTATCTTCCAACTCTCCAAGTTGCTGTTCAGCTTAGCCAACTAGCTCAGGGGTATCCAACACAGATTCTTGGAGAAGGGGTGGTTTATAAGAAAACCAACTTGATCACGAGCTCAACATAACAGTCAGGGGATAACCTAGTAACACTTCCGAGAAGATATTCGGAAAATCACGAGCCACCGATATGTTGCTAAGCTCGAGAACAATCTTTCTATTCAGGGCAAGACGATATGACCAAGGAAGTGATGGATCGGCACAATCCTATCTCATTAATCGAGGAGTGTACCAGGGAAAATGGACTAGGTCGCACGATAAATCTTAGGATGACGATTCAATAACCGGCATACTAAGGATGAGGGTATTGTCCATTAGCTCCCAAGCAACGGAGTTGCTAGGAGTATTGATTTCACACATCACAATTCACTTGTCGGTATTCCGGTTATAATAACACAGGGACCGAGGAATGAACGATGATGGCGAGGAGTATCACTTAATCAAGAATTCATAAGAGGTGGTTCAATTCTCATGACACTCTTGACATAAAGATGGTAACACTCCAAGGTAGGGAAGAACAAAAACTTGATTCGCATTTTGATCTGTGGAATACAACTACTTTGACCCATCCTAAATATGGACGAGGTACCAGAGTTTGTTTCTCCTAGTCATTCTGAAATAGAATGGCCTGACATACAACAATAATAGAAAGGTATCGATAACACGGATGCACAACTAGTCCTGACTATCAATTGATAGACGAAGGTCGGAATACGACTGAAGAGGGACAACTCAAAGGAACATATAACTTTCTGAGTTGTGGGCGCATAGGTTAGTATGTTGAACAAGTTCAACATATTTCTTCCGGATAACCCATGCAGAAAGGTAGAACTGGCAGATTCACAATATAGAATGGAGAACTCATCGAGAGCACTCTTGTTGTGATCTTTTGGTTCAACGAGGAGCTTCTGCCAAGGATGGTTCATGGTATTTGGAAGAATGGTATTCCATGGACCTCGAGGACTATCGCAAAGGTTACTAATATCCTAAAGGTACGAGCAACACTATCAACACGAGGTAAGTAGAGTGAATCTTGGGTCAAGAACCCAAGAGTAGAATACCTACTACTAAATAGCATCACGAGATGCTTTCGAGAATGGTGGCCAGAATCATCACACCGGGAACACAAAACATGGCTAGATGACTAGGTGACTCCCTAAAACACCTAGGGTCATAATAATAGCTCCAACATATATACCGAGGCAATAGAGTGCCTCAACGCACCGGTAGTGTGCTGAATCTGGCCCAAAGGGACGCAAAAACAGAGGGAAAGGATTTTGCAAATGCATCAGATTGTTTAGAAACCTGGGATGACTCGGACAGCATAACGGCTGTAAATGCTCAGAAAGGATTTGAGACATTCACAAGGATTTGCATAGTCACTTAACAACATCATATCAGGGTTCTGGGATGAACTGTCAACACATGGAAGTAGTAGAAACTGAACTGAGGCTTCAGACCAACAATCCGACGAGTCTACGGATTAGTAACACGTGATCCTGATAGAAAGATGAGAAGCCTAGTTCTTAATCCCCGTAGAAGAGAAGAGGATGACTCAGATCAGAAGGCTATAAGGTAAAGGAGTAAAAGAGCCTTACGTTCCCTTCCACAATCAATTCCCTTATATAACTAAAGCATTTCTAGACTCAACTTCGACCAGTTTGGCTTGGTAATCCTACAGGCAGTCAGGCTCTTATACGAAAGCTGTCAGGACCCCGATTCCAAGTCACATCGATCTAGCCGGTAACACCTCATATCACTTTGCGGCCTCACGCGCGGTATTCCCACGGGTGTCGCCTTACCATGGCTCGGGACCGTTTGCGTCTTTTAGCTCACGTATATGATAGTGTTGCTAGCATCCATATGGCAGAGAACCCAAGGCGACATGACTAGTCGTGAACCCAAAGTGGCACTAACTTACGGAGACAGGCATACATGAATCAACATCGAGCATGTCGGTCAGCAGCGTGCGAATCCGGGCTGTAGCACTGGGCTAACAGGACTCCGGGAACCCGGGCTGTAGCAGGCTAGGCAGGACTCCGGATGTCACCGCGTGACATTTCCCCGAAGGGACAGACACATGAACGAAGTGAATCACATGCCGGCCAGTCAAGTGTTCCGGAGCAGTAGTGCTGGGCTAGCAGGACTCCGGTGAACCGGGCTGTAGCGGACTAATATGGCTCATGGAAGCACAAGACTACATTTCCCCATAAGAGAGGCTACCAAGGATAAACAACTAGGTTGTCGGATCCCACACATACCAAGC
The DNA here is from genome assembly GCF_018294505.1 of Triticum aestivum. Taxonomy (NCBI): domain Eukaryota; kingdom Viridiplantae; phylum Streptophyta; class Magnoliopsida; order Poales; family Poaceae; genus Triticum; species Triticum aestivum. The sequence goes on from NC_057796.1 coordinate 42,330,172, forward strand.
ATTTCAATCATACACACAATATGCTCGATATGTGCAAATACAACATGGCATCACAACAAGACTCTACGACTCAGAGTATTTATTCATTAGGCTCCGAAGAGCGAGATATTACAAACATGGGTCTCATGACCCAACATTCAGAGCATACAAGCCAAAGCACATGCGGAAGCTTAACATGTCTGAGTACAGACATCTACAAATGAAAAAGGCTGAGAAGCCTGACTATCTACCAGATCCTGCCGAGGGCACAAGATCGTAGCTGAGGTATCAAGCTAAACGTCAAAGTCCACACGGAACTACTAGCGAGACTGACGTCTCTCTGCAAAACATAAAATAAGCAAACGTGAGTACAAATGTACCCAGCAAGACTTACTTCAGAACTAGCTACATATGCATCGGTATCAACAAAGGGGTTGGTGGAGTTTGACTGCAGCAAGCCAGCTTTGACTCGGTGGCTATCCTGAACTACGACAGCAAGCAACTCTTTTGAGGTGGCGCACACGAGTTCACATATTCACCATATCAATACACCACTATGGATCCACTCCCGTCTCCCTACGAGAACGCCATCCATAGCACTCACGCTTATCTTGCGCATTTTAGAGTATCCATTTTCACTTGTCTATGAATTGTTATAGGCAACCCAGAAGTCCTTTACCGCGGACACGGCTATTCGAATAGATGATGTTAACCCTGCAGGGGTGTACTTCTTCACACACGCTCTCGCCCTTACCACCATGTACACGTCGTGTACCTCGGCAACCTTCAAGCGGAAGCCTGGCGAGGGAGTCGGCCACGACCTGACTAACCACACAGGTCTCTAGTCCAGGTTTACACTACTAGGAAAAGGCCTACTAATGGCGCACCTAATTTGGCCATTAATGGCGCATTAGTGGTGCGCCATTAGTAGCACGCCATTAGTATATTTTACTAATGGCGCACCACTGGTGCGCCATTAGTATCTGGTATACTAATGGCGCACCCCGGATGCGCCATTAGTATATACAACAGTGCGCCATTAGTATGCCTCCCAGGGGGCCATGTATACCCAGGTGCTTTGGCATACTAATGGCGCACCATCCCACGGTGCGCCATTAGTAAAAAATTTCAATTTTTTTTAAATTTTGTGAAAAAAAAATTCAAATTTTTTTTTCAAATTTTTTTCAATTTTTGTCAAATTTTTTTTCTTAATCTCGGGTCACTTTGGCTTAATCTCGGGTCAATATGCTTAATCTCAAGTCAAATCGCAACTAAGTGGTCAAACTTCCCGGAAGGTTACCCATCCTCACACTACTCGAGCCCGAGCACGCTTAACTTCGCAGTTCTATCCAACCCCAGCACCACCTCACTTAACAGCCACTTGTTGATATATCTATCATATCAATCCTAGTAAACCTTGTTGATGTTGATGTCTAGGACTTTGTTCATATTCATGAGTATGATGAAATTTTGAAAAATATTTGAAACTTCCCTGTCATATTACGAATCTTCTTTTGAAAAAAAAATCCAAAAAAAATTCAAAACAAATATTTTTTTCTGTTACTAGTGGCGCACCTAGCAACCGGTGCGCCACTAGTAAGTTTGAATTTTTTTGAATTTTTTTGCCTATAGATCTTGAAAGCCCCATATCTTTTTTTCTGTTAGGTTTTTGAGGATTTTGAAAATGTTTAACGGGGATCCCCCCGTTAAATTCGGATGTAACTTTTCGACTAGATGATTTTTCATATAAAAAACTTTTTCATCCGAGTTCGTATGCAAAAGTTATGCCCATTTTAAGAAATTCCAGAGAGATTTTGCAAATAAAGTCGAAATTCATATTTGTTAATTTTCCCAACAACTAGATCACATATCACATGGGAAACTTATTTTATTTTATTTTTTTGACATTTCCATCATTTTCTTTTATTTTTTTAAACTGAAAAGGCGGTCCACGAGGGGGGGGGGGTGCATTCGGTGGAATGGGCCGAGTTACTAATGGCGCACCGTGGGAGTGGTGCGCCATTAGTAGTTGAACTACTAATGGCGCACCACTCCCACGGTGCGCCATTAGTAGTTTAAAAATAAAAAAAAATAAAAAATTGAAACATAATTACTAATGGTGCACCGTGATCAGGTGCGCCATTAGTAGTTTCAACTACTAATGGCGCACTGTGCCGGGATGCGCCATTAGTATGTTTGGACAGGCGCACTAGTTAAAAAAAATTTGATACTAATGGCGCACCCTGGGCCAGGTGCGCCATTAGTAGTTTCAACTACTAATGGCGCACTGTGTCCGGATGCGCCATTAGTATGTTTGGAGAGGCGCACTAGTTAAAAAAAATTTGATACTAATGGCGCACCCTCGGCCAGGTGCGCCATTAGTAGTTTCAACTACTAATGGCGCATTGTGCCTGGATGCGCCATTAGTATGTTTGGACAGGCGCACTAGTTAAAAAAAAATTTAAGAATGATACTAATGGCGCACCCTGGGCCAGGTGCGCCATTAGTAGTTTCAACTCTAATGGCGTATCAGAAGGTGGTGCGCCATTAGTATATACTAATGGCGCACCGCTTGTCTGGTGCGCCATTAGTGTCAATCCCATCTATAGCCCTTTTTCTAGTAGTGTTATCGCCTATTCGGGTTCCATCCGCAAGGAGATCCGGCCGGGGTGTCGCTCACGGCCCCAAACGATGTGTGCAGGGTTCCCGAGCCCACCATCCGGGTGCCACTCGGTACACCGGGCCACGTGTGCCTTGTCTATCCCAAGCCCACCGGTACCGGGTGCCACTTGGTAGACTACTAACACTACCTACAAACACCAGAAACTAGTTGCAACTCCTGGACAGAGATCAAGTTGATTAATAAGTCGAGAGGGGTCGAGTTACCGGAACCCAATGTGTGGTAGTAACTGTTCATGGATCACAAACACAGAACTCAGTTCCTGAGGACGGTTTCAATGAGACAACCCACCATGTACTCCTACATGGCCTCTCACCGCTACCTTTACCAAATCGTGTTCACACACTTAGCTCTCACACAGTAGGACATGTTCACAACTTTCCAATTCATTCCCGATGAATCAGACCTAACACAACTCTAAGCAATAGCAGGCATGACAAACATGCATGAATGAGTAGGCACATCAGGGCTCAAACAACTCCTACTCATGCTAGTGGGTTTCATCTATTTACTGTGGCAATGACAGGTCATGCAGAGGATAAAGGGGTTCAGCTACCGCAGCAAGTAACAGATAAATTGTTGTTGTCCTAATGTAGTAAAAGAGAGCAGGAGCGAGAGAGTGGGATTGTATCAGAATGAGCAAGGGGGTTTTTCTTGCCTGGCACTTCTGAAGATAGCAAAACTCTTCATCAGTGTCATCGATCAAATCGTCGGAACGTCGTCTACTGAGAGGGGACAAACACCGGCAACAGAGAGGAAACACAATCAATGCAATGCAAAAATATGATGCATGGATGTGACATGGCAATATGCTGTGAATTGAGCTAATGCAGCTAGCAACAAGTGCAAGGGAGTCCATTTGAACCAAAGGTTCAAATGCAAACTCTAGTTTGAGCATTTAAAATGCCATTTGAATGTTTTCACTTATACAGCAGGTATAAGTTGGTTTTTCATGCATGAAAGTAGCATAAATGGATAGATTGGATTTTTCTGATAAATTTTCATATATAAACTATTTCATTTGGAGTTACAGTTATGAATTTTAGAAGTTTAGGGCATTTTCTGGAATTTCCTGTATAAGAATAATTCCAGTAATTAAATTAATGCGTCAGCATTGCGTCAGGGTGACGTCAGCTGGTCAGCGGGGTCGTCCAGGTCAAACCTGACGTGTGGGGTCCACACGTCAGTGTCACTGTTAGTTAACTAACTAATTTAGAATTAATTAAAGGTTAATCCAGGTTAATTAGCAGGTGGGCCCCACTTGTCATTGACTCAGGGGAGGGGGTCAGCCTGGGTCAAACGGGGTCAACTCGCCGGCGTTTAGCCACCGGCGAGGCCGGACGCGGCGGCGAGCCACGGGTTTGCCCTACGGGGCGCCGTTTGGCGCGCGGAGCACAGCTACGGGATGTGGACGCTCGTCCGCATCCAACCGTGGGGGTGGCGCGGCCGGGGAGTGGCCGGAGTGGCGCCGGCGACGAGCTCGGCGGTGGCGCGTTCGGACATCCGCGGAGCGGCGTCTACGGCGTGCCGGGGGGGGGGAACGGAGAGGGGGGTTAGATGGAGAGGCTCACTGTGAGTGCAGCGGTGGCCTCGTCAAGCTCGGGGAGGGGCTGGTGACGACGGAAGGTCGCCAGCGATCTTGGCGACCGAGAGGTTGAAGACGACGCCGTGACGATGGAGGAGGGCTTCCGGCGAGGTGTGAGTCGACGGAGGGAACGTGGGCAGCGTGGCGATGCTCGTGGACACGTCGGGGAGGCGAGGGTAGCACGGTGGGCGCGACTACGTCGGCGGGATGGCGACGGCTGCTTCGGCCATGGCGAGGAGAAGGCGGGAGAGAGACGCAGGGGGGATGAGGTGTCGGGGCGGTCGAGCGAGCGACGTGGGCGTCGTCCAGATCCTCTAGAGGCGCGGGCGGCAAGCAGGTGACGCCGTGGCGCGCGCGGCAACGTCGCAGTGTCCCTCCTCTGCCTACTGGCAGAGGTAGGCGATGACTGGCACCAGGCCAGTGGGCTGGGCCGTGCTGGGCCAGGCCAGGTAGGCGCCAGGTAAGTGCGGGTAGGTTTTCTGTTGCCTTTATTTTTTTTCTATTTTCTATTTCTTTTGCTCTATTTTGATTTAGTAATAATACTAAACCATTTCATAAAATCCTGGAAATAATTATGGGTGACTTCTGAATTATTCCAGTGACCCTTAACAATTTCCAACATTTTTGGAGCATCTGAAATATATATAGCATTCAAATAGCTCCAATTCAAATACGATATGGATTAATTCAAAGACCATAAATGCCTTGGAAAAATGTGCATGACCTCTGGTAAAGGTTTTAACCTTTTTCCATAAATAATGAACATTTTGAAGGGCATGTTGGGTTCATTGAAAATATTTTTATTTTGAACCTAGTTGAATTCATTTGGTGCTAGGGTTGAACAATCCCCAATTCAACTTTAAATGAAGTTTAGACATGATGCAGCAACCAAGCTAGTCCAAGTGCATAGCAAGGCTAGGGATGTGACAATGAGGAATTTGCACACGCTTGCGAAGAAGAAGCATGTCATTGGCATTGAGAATGTCAAATTCCTCAAGGATCACTTGTGTGGAGCTTGTGAAGCTGGAAAGATGACCAAGGCTAAGCATCCAGCGAAGACTATCAAGACCACTACTCGACCATTCGAATTGCTTCACATGGACCTCTTTGGTCCTAACCATTACTCATCTGTCACAAATGACGCATCTCTCTATGGGCTTGTTATTGTTGATGATTACTCTCGCTACACATGGGTACACATTGTTACTTAAAAACATGAAGTGCAGGAAGTCTTCAAACGATTTTCCTCGAGGGCTACAACCAACTTTGGTGTGAAGATCAAGCACATCAGAAGTGACAATGGAACTGAGTTCAAGAATTCTGGTCTTGATGACTATCTTGATGAACTTGGTATTACTCATGAGTTATCTGCTCCTTACACTCCTCAGCAAAATGGCGTCGTGGAGCGCAAGAACAGAACTCTTGTTGAGATGGCTCGCACTATGCTTGATGAGTACAAGACGCCTCGTCACTTCTGGATTGAGGCAATATATACTGCATGCCACATCATCAACAGGGTATATCTTCACAAATTCTTCAAGAAGACTGCCTATGAACTCCTCACTAACAAGAAACCCAATGTGAGTTATTTCAAAGTCTTCGGTGCTAAATGTTGGATTAGAGATCCTCATCACAATGCTAAATTTGCACCGAAAGCACATGAAGGTTTTATGCTTGGTTAAGGAAAGGACTCGCACACCTACAGAGTCTTCAACACCGTTCTTCACAAGGTTGTTGAAACTGTAGATGTGCTGTTCGATGAAACTAATGGCTCGCAAAGAGAGCACCTACCCTCTGTGATAGATGACCAAGCACCTGAGGAAACTATCAGGTTCAAGGCAACTGAGGATGTCATTCCTACCGAAGAATCTGCTGAAGAATTCATTCCAGAACGTGAAGAACGTCGAGCTAATGCACCTGAAGAAATTGCTGAAGAAAATGGTCTTCAAGAAAATGCTGATCAAATTCCTCGACGACAACCAACTCATCCTCGCGTTGCAAAAGAAGTGCAAGTTGAGAAGATCATCGATGACATTGAAGCACCAGGTCCTCTCACATGCTCAAAAGCTTCACATTTATCTAACTTTTGTGGGCACTATGCTTTTGTCTCTAACTCAGAGCCCACTAAGGTAGATGAAGCATTTCTGGAGCCTGAGTGGATTCAGGCCATGCAAGAAGAATTACATCAGTTCGAGCTCAACAACGTTTGGGAACTGGTCAATCGTCCAGATCCTCGCAAACACAATATCATTGGCACAAAGTGGATCAAGGGTACACACAGGTTGAAGGAATTGATTTCGATGAAACTTTTGCACCTATTGCTAGACTTGAAGCTATTCGCATATTACTTGCTTATGCTAACCATCATGATATAACTTTATATCAAGTGGATGTGAAAAGTGCATTCCTCAACGGTAAGCTTGAGGAAGAAATATATGTTGCTCAACCCCCAGGTTTTGAAGATCCTAAGCATCCTGACAAAGTCTTCAGACTAAATAAGGCCCTCTATGGCCTCAAGCAGGCCCCTCGGGCGTGGTATGACACTTTGAAGGAATTCCTCATGAAGAAAGGCTTCAAACCCGGTTCACTCGACCCTACTCTTTTCACTAAATCCTATGATGATGAATTTTTTGTATGCCAAATATATGTTGATGATATCATCTTTGGCTGTACTGACCAACGTTATAATAATGAATTTGCCTATATGATGAGTGAAGAATATCAAATGTCTATGATGGGAGAGTTGAAATTCTTCTTAGGTCTTCAAATTCGTCAACAGAGAAATGGCATATTCATATCTCAGGAGAAATACCTCAAGGATGTACTGAGGAAATTCGGCATGCAAGATTGCAAAGGCGTCAAAATTCCGATGCCCACAAATGGCCATCTGTGCACTGATGAAAATTGGATTGACTTCTATCAAAAGGTATACCGCTCCATGATTGGTTCTTTATTGTACTTATGTGCATCTAGGCCAGATATTATGCTTAGTATTTGCATGTGTGCCCGATTTCAAGCTACACCGAAGGAATCACACCATAAGGCTGTGAAGCATATTCTTTGATATCTAGCTCACACACCAACACTAGGATTATGGTACCCCAAGGGCTCGGCTTTTGATCTCGTTGGATATTCTGACTCTGACTATGCTGGTGATCGTGTGGATCACAATTCAACATCTGGTACATGTCATTTCCTCGGACGATCTTTGGTATGTTGGTCCTCGAAGAAACAGAACTGCGTATCACTGTCGACTTCTGAAGCTGAGTACATTGCTGCTGGTTCTTGTTGTGCTCAATTGCTATGGATGAAGCAAACTCTCAAGGACTACGGCGTCAACGTGAAGAATGTGCCTCTCTTCTGTGACAATGAGAGTGCCATCAAGATTGCTCACAACCCAGTTCAGCACTCGAAGACAAAGCACATTCAGATTCGTCATCATTTTCTTCACGATCATGTGTTGAAGGGCGACATTTCTATTGAGCATGTGAAGACTGAAGAACAGTTAGCCGATATCTTCACAAAGCCCTTGGATGAGAAGGGATTTAGCAAGTTGCGGTGTGAGCTAAATATCTTAGAATCTTCGAATGTTCTTTGAAAAGGACACTCATCCTAACACTTATGCGAATTTTATGACTTAGATGTGCAACACATGAAGAAACGTTTTTTTTCAAATGATGAAGAATAACACTCTAAGTGTGAAGAAATTAATGAAGAATTTCATTCTCAGAACCCTACGACAATTGTACGCGGTGTCTGAAATCATCATTCTTATACGGTGGGTCACGCCACCACAAAAATTGAAAATCTTCAATTTGAGTTTTTCCTCAGTTTTGAAATTCCTCAGTTGTTCATATTCTTCAACTTTGCAAAATCTTCACTGTTTCCGTCGTTTTTCTTCATTGGCTATATATATATAAGTTTATGTCCTCTACAGCATTCACTTATGGCTAATTCTTCAAGTTGGTTTTTCTGCTAAGTGAATGTGATCGGACCCTTCCCCCTCTATGCTATACTCAACCCAATCTATTCACAAATTCTTCATGTGCGTTCTATTTGAAACTCGTTCAAAATCCTCACTGTGTCCTTGACAGCTGAAGAATTTGCGAACGGAACTTTTAACTTATCTTATCCAAAATTTTCGGCTTTGCTGCTCAAACCGTTCCGCTTCCCATGATATACTTATCTATTCACCCACGATCTAACACGATCTCCACTTCTCAGTACGTGGGTGACACATGTCATGCGGATGAGAAGGGTCAGGGGCACGTTCGTCCAATTTCTTCGGGCGAACCATTTTTCACCGTGGCTATAAATACCCCCTCCCCCCTTCCTCACTTCTTTTACTCCGCTCGACCTCTCTCCCACTCGAGCTTCTCAAACCCTAGCGCCGCCGCTACATCATCATCGCCAGTTAGGAAGAGCCTCACTGCCTCGACCTCGTCGCCACCGTACTCACGCCGGCCGCGGAAATCTTCAGTCCGCCGCCGCCGTAGCCGTCTTCCTCCGCCAAGTTAGGCGTGGAAGATCTGCATAGATGAGCTTCACTTCACCACACCTCATTTCGTCGCGTTCTTCGTTCAGGGTAATTAAAAGTTACTTTTACTGCCCACTTTGATTCAAATATTTACTACAAAATCTTCAAAGGTGTTTTTCTTCAAATCCTCATACTCTAAAACACCTCACATGTCATCTGTTCTTGATTCGTTTCTCTAAGCATCGTTTTTCTTCAAGATTCCTCAATTGTGTGGATCTTCGATCTATACAACTCTGGAACCTAAGACAAAGAACGCTTAGTGAAATTCTTCAAGACTCATCTGGTCAAATTCCTCAAACTTGTTCTTTTTGAAAAACCTTCTGAGAACGCATATGACCTCTCCAAATTCCTCGCAACTATACTCTGTTCACAGGTACTCATGTCCGCTGCTGAATCACTAGGTTCTCATCAACTTAACTCATTTGCAGCGTTCCTTGAAGAAAAGTTGCATACTTCTTCAGAGAGTTCAGTTGTTCAAATTCCTCAACTGAAGAAAATGGCTAGTGAAAAGAGGCCACAGAAAGGAGGAAAGAGGCCTGAGGTCAATACTGCCCTTGAAATCCCTGAGGACATTTATGCTGGGTACTGCGCACCCCTTGAGGTAGACAAAAATCTGCGCAAGGTGCGCATTCAGAGGATAGAAAGGAGATGGGCAAAAGAGTGGAGGGAGTACAGGTATGTGACTCCAAAATACATGAAGAAATTCGCTGTTACTCCTTCATGCTCAAGACCTCCATTGGCACCTGGCCAAGAGGCAGATCCCACTAGCATCAAGCGCGCTGAGGAATTTCCTGAAGAATGGGACAAGCGCCAGGACAAGTTGGCCAAACAGGCTAAGTGACGAAATTCAACGAAGATTCCACTGCTGCTGCTGAGGCCTCTGTAAGTCCGAAGAAATCCATGGCAAAGAAGCCTGCACACAAGCAAAGTGCCTCGTCTTCAATGCCCTCACGGCCAATTTCCTCAGCCAAGCCCTCACGGCCATTTCCTCAAGCCGCTCCTGCTCCTCCAAAGTCCTCAGCTGCTCTGAGAAAATCCTCAGCACCTGTGCATCTTACCATGTGCCGAAGGACCGCAGGCATCTCCATTGCGTCAGGAGCTTCAGCTAGTTCCTCAGCTGCACCAAATTCTTCAACAGGACCCACTCTGTTGAAGACTAAGACTATTGTTGGACGAGGCTCTCGCCCAAGTCCTCAGAAGAAGCAGGTCACCTTCCTAGTACCGTCTGAAGAAGACGAAGCTGATGATGAAGAACTTGCTGAGATAATCAGAGATAGACAAGTCAGGGCCGCTAGAGCCAAGGGCACAGAAGTGCCACTGCTTTTGGATCCAAAGCTGATCCTCGACTATATTGATCTCTGGCACAAGGACCCAAACACTCCTATGCCTGATTTCAAGTTGACACCTGGCCAAAGTCACATGCTGACCCATTTCATCAGTGAAGAAAAATGGAAATATGAGAAGGCCAGGCAGCTCAAGAAAGCACAGTACAGGAAGGAGAAGTTCCTGAAGAACAACGTTGTCTCTATGACAACTGATGAACTTGTAAAGCTCCAGTCTGAAATCAAAGTCCTCAGCGATGATTTCAACGCTTACTATGCTGATTGGAAAGGAGCCAAGGTCATGTTCGTCAATCTGATGAAGACACTCACTTCAAGTGTCGCTGCCCCTGTGCACATTGAAGTCACTCAGGCTGAAGCATCTGCTCAGCAAACTGAAGAACATGCCAGCACCGCTGATGACAATCAGGCTGCTGAAGACAATGTGAGTTCCAAGGCTGATGACTGCATTCCAGCCACTGAAGAAATTGTCAGGGCACCCACTAGTGGTGCGCCTAAAGAAAATGAAGAGGTCAGGGCAATTGCATCAGTTGTGCATGAAGAAACTGCACCAAATTCCTCTGCTCCTCCTGCTGCTACTCCAACTCCAATCCTTCCATCTGCATCAGATGCGAAGAAAACCAAGGCTGCAGAGCGTGCAGCTATGAAGAAAAGGAAAGCATCAACTCCTTTAGATTCTTCAGCACCGAAGAAAATGAAGTCTATGACCAGCTCTTTTGCTAATCCAATTGATGTTGTTCCAGTTTCCTCCATGCCATCAAAGGACCTTGTTCCTTTTCATGAAGAATATGTGATCCCTAGTGGATCTGATGAAGAAACTCCTTCTGCTGCTACGTTAGAGCAGATGGATGAAGAAATTGAAGTGGATGAAATCCCTTCAACCCCAGTTGTTTCCTCGCCGATGCCTCAGTTTACTGCTGAAGAGGCCGGCGTTGAAGAAATTGAAGATGAAGATGTGGACATTGGCTGTACCACACCTGTGATGAATGATGACTTTTGGGAAAGTCAGCACCCCAATTCTCCACTCTTCACTCCACTGCAGCAAATTCCTCATTCCCTAGTCACTATAGTTCAATTGGGATCTGATGAAGCTCATGAAGACATTCCAGCCGCTAGTGCTGAAGAAAATGAAAATGAAGAAATGAAGGACCAGGCTGCCACAGAAGAGGAACGAGAAATTCCTCAGCCTGAAGAACCTGACATTGCGATTCCTGAGGTTGTGATGCAACTCACTGACACTCCTCTGCCCAAGCCAAAGGATCCATTCTCCAGGAAGCAGAAATTCAAGACTGATGCCTTCTTTGGCGAGCATGTATTCTTCACTGATTACAACCCTTATGACTCTGCTCGCATAAGGAAGAGGCGTTTCTGGACTGCCAGCCAGGCAAATTTCTATTCCTCAGTGTTGTTCGACAAAGACAAAGTCTTCGATCATGAGCACATTCCTCACGTGGACATGGAATCCCTGCCGTGCTTCGAGCCAGTCCTTAGCGTTCTTCACGACGCTGGACTGTTAAATTTCTGCACTGACATCTGTGATTGGAATGAAGAACTTATTCTTCAATTCTATGCAACGCTGCACATCACCGGAAATTCTGAAGATGTGAATTCATGGGTGCTGGACTGGATGTCTGAAAACACTCACTACAAGGCACCAGCTACTGAATTGCTTCGTGCCTTACCTCTCAGTCCGCCCCTTGAAGGTGCTTGTTGCGTCTACAATGAACCTGAGCTAACCGATCACTACATGCAAGTGCTGATGAAGCCTTTGAAGCCAGGTCAGACCTCAAGAACAAAATTCCTTGTGAAGGAATTGTTGTATGTGCCTCGGACTGTCTATCGCATTCTGACGAAGACATTGAGTCCTAATCAAGGGCCACGACTCAAATGAAGAAGAAGTCGTTGGCATCATGAAGAATCTGCTTTTCAATATCATTCATGGCATTCCCATCAACTTCCATGATTTCTTCATGAGGACTCTAGCCAATGTCGCCATGTCACCGTTTGAGCTGAAGCCTTATGCACCTTGGATTATGAGATTCATCAGGACAAGGTCTTCACTCAACTATAAAGCTGATACACTGAACCATTGCAGCTACTTGCCCCCAATTGAAGTCCTCAAACGGACATTTTCCTCAGCTGATGAAAAGGGCAAGGCTACTGCTGTAATTGATGAAGGCATTCGTCCATTGGATGGACAATTTCGCAAGGCTGCATCCTACTCCACCAATGATGACTCTGCCACCCATGACTCTGCCGCCAACGCACCCAAGCAAAATCCTCAAGGCACAGCACCCAGGGTGATGACTGACCGTGAGCTTCTCCTCAGTCTTCACCAGAAGGTTGATCGCAATCATAAATGGGTCAAGCGTCAGTTTGGTTCAATTCTTCACAACATGACTGCTACCCACAATGCAGTGAAGAAAAACCACTACTACCTTCATGAAATCCTCAACCGCACCTGGGCTGTTCTGTCTCAAGTCTATAGTGAAGAAGATCTGAAGACAATGGGTCTCAAGGACGATCTTGACTGGGCTGCACCTCCTCCGAAGAAGTACAAGAAGGTCAAGGTTCCTTCCTTGGTGGCCAGCTCCTATTCTTCATCACGTGACACTGATGAACATGAAGATTTGGACGACACTGCGGCAGGCCCTACATCAACAAACGACCCCAACAACGCTGACGCTCCTTCATCACCTTGATATTCTTCAGGGGCGTTAGTCCTCATTTTCGACCCTTTTGGTCATTTGATGACAAAGGGGGAGAAATTTGAGTTAGTCTTCAAGCGGGTCTATCTTATATGGGCGTTTTTTTTCTAAGTTGCAACTCTCGTTCTTTTGAAGACTTTGCTGGATCGAGTTGTAAACTTAAACTCTATGGTGACCTGATACTTTTGTTGTTTCTTCTGCATGCTTATTCCTCGTTAATATTATTGCACGCATGCTGAATTACATCAGTCACCAAATTTCATCATGCATTTCAAATTCTTCATATATTATGTCAAATGCGTGTATGAATTACAAGATATAGGGGGAGATCTCCATGATTCAACTCTTCAAGTGTGCATTGCTTCAAAAGCAAATTCCTCACTATGCACATCTTCAGGGGGAGTTCTTCTATATCTTGCAATCAAATTCCTCAATATCAGTATTTACACTTCATATGTTTATCCCCGTTGAAAACTTAACCTATATTGTCATCAATCACCAAAAAGGGGGAGATTGTAAGTGCATCTAGTGCCCCTTAGTGATTTTGGTGTATTGAAGACTTATAGGTTAAGGGACTAATGCGTTTGTGAGTGTACACAGATCTATAAGTCTATGAGGAGTTTGATATTTACAGAGAAAGTCGACCCCTAAAAATGAAGTTCTTCGACTGAAGACTTTGGATTTCTGAAGACTTTCTGAAGACTTTGAAAGTGAAGAAATTGGTGTGACCTTGAAGACTTGGTATTCATTTGAGGAACATGAAGCGTGAAGACTTTTGTTTTCGTAGTTTCATTTTCTCTTTCTTGAGTCATAGGAAACACCGTACTGTTAAAGGGGGTCGAGGAAATACTAAGGAAAAATTTCCATGTGATGCTCAACTCAAAATCCTACACCTACCAATCCCTTCGAGTGAAGCCATTGGAAATCTCATACAGTTCAGTCATATTCTTCAGTGACAGAGACGAAGTTCTTCTGGTCTCTGAGGAATTTGTTCTGACTGAGGAGTTAGGAATTCGCCAGTGCGGATTGCCTACACAGTGAGGAACATGATAGCCCTGAGGAATTTGAACCTCAAATTTCCGACCGTTGCTGTGCTATGCGCCAGCTGTCCCAAAATATCTTATCCACCTAACGGTCATATCATTGAAGGGCATTTATGTCTTATCATGTCGGGCTGCTCCCTAGGCTATAAATAGCCGCCCCCTACAACCACTAGCTGGTTGGCTGCTCCGAGAGAAACTGACACTTGTCATTTGAGAGCATCCCATCCTCCGAGGACTTTGAGCGAAAATCATCAAGTGAGGAAAACCCCAAACCCAAACACCTACAAACCCAAAGTGATTGAGCATCACTGAAGAGATTGATCCTGCGTGGATCCGACGCTTGTTACCTTTGAAGACTGTGCTTCTTCCAGACGGTTAGGCGTCATGGTCTAGAGCATCCAAGAGGAAATTGTGGATCGCCGAGTGACCGAGTTTGTGAAGGTTTGGAAGTCACCTGAAGACTTACCACGAGTGATTGGGCGAGGTCTGTGTGACCTTAGCTCAAGGAGAATACGGTGAGGACTGTGTGTCCGGGACTGGGTGTCCTCAGGTTTAAATACCTAGCCGCTCCAACCAGACGTACAACTGAGACAGCAGTTGGAACTGGTCTACCAAATCATTGTCTTCACCAAGCCAACTGGTTCTATTTCCTCAACTCTTTCATTTCCTCATTACTGTGTTGTGCACTTGTTCATATCTGTGTTTGAAGACTTTGACTGAAGACTTTCTCAATTTCCTCAGTTCAATTTCTTCAGTCTGTTTGTCTTCATCCTGTGTTATCCTGTGTTTACGCTTTCTGTACTCTGTGCTTGTTTTCATTTCATCGTGATGACTATGCTTGTGTTCTGCTATGCATACTTTTGAGTACTTATTCCGCTGCAAGTAGTTCTTCGTTAAGGAATTTCCTCACCCACAAATTCCTCAGTGAAGAATTCATAAAAATCGCCTATTCACCCCCCTCTAGTCGATATAACGCACTTTCAACGGGCGTTCATCATCCGCCTCACGAGTCCAAAGTAGCTGCCAGGCATAGCTTTGGCTGGCCATAGTCGGATTATCAAATCCTTCATGGCTAGTTCGGCCACCCTATGCAGCTCCACCAGCTGTTTCAGCTGATCGGTGAAGGACACGGAGGCTCTGGCGCCGCATATTGCGTCCAGAATAGCTTTTCCGTCGAACCCCCTCCTTCGGCTCGATAGAACTCCACGGTGTCCGATACACTGCATGGTAAATCCGCAAAAGCCCCTGGGGAACTCCGAACATGAGTTAGTAAAAGGTACTGCTTTGCCGCATACTTGCTTTGCATCTTAAAAGCCTTACCCGCCATGATCTTCTTGGCCTCCTGGATCTCCTGGAGGGCGGCCTGGGCCTCATTTCGTGCGGGCTCCGCACTCTGACGAGCCTTGGTGAGTTCGGCCCCTTGAGCCGACGCATCATGCTCCAAGGTCTCACATTTTTTCACCGCATCTTGGAGCTCCTGCTCGATTTCTTTGACCCGGGCCTTGAGCTTCTTATGGGCAGCTTGCTGCTGGACAGCCTTCTCCTCGTCCTCGCCCAGGGCCTTCCTCAGGGCCTCGACCTCGGTCGCGGCTCCTACACATATTACAACACTGCAGTCAATATACAGCGCCTACGCTTTCCGAACACACAGCAAGTCGTTACTCACCTTGCTTCTCCTGGAGCCGAACCTTAACCTCGCTGAGCTCGTTCTCAGTCCGCTCCAGCCTCTGCCTCAATTCAGAGACTTCGGCAGCATGCGAGGTTGCGGCCAACAGCGGCGCCTGCTTATGCATACATATTACGTTAGTCTCCTGCAACAGAAGATCGATCCTCTGTCCGGTTCTCCTCGCCGAACACCGGACAGTGTCTCAGGGGCTACTGACTACATGGGGTTTTTCTCTTTCTATGTCACTTACCTCGAAACCTGTCAACAGGTTGCTGCAGGCTTCATTTAGTCCACTCTTGGCGGACTGAACCTTCTCGATCACCGCGCCCATAAGAACACGGTGCTCGTCCATAACGGAGGCACCTCGTAGCGCCTCCATCAGGATGTCTGGCGCCCCCGGATGGACGGGGGCCACCGGCGGAAGCGGCGCACCCCCTCCTTCAAAGGGGGCTGCTCGCCCGACTCCGGAGCCATATGGTTCTCCGGAATCGTATTCAGCTGAGGGCCGAACTGGATACGGCCCTCTTCGCCAGTCTCCATGGGGATTGCCTCCCCCATGTGTCCGGCAGTGGAGGTCTCGCCTTGTGGCGCCTCCCGGACAGCGTCCTAGGCTCCTCCCTTTGGAGCGGTCCTCCGGGAAAACACTTCGGTGTCGTCCCTGGCCCCGGGGGAGTAAGCAGGCGGTGGCGAAATGCTCGCCATCTCCGACGGAGCCAACGAACCTCCAGATGAGGATCGCTGGATAAGGTCATGGGCCGGACTGCAATAGTGTAGTTAACTATGTTATAATAATAAAGAGAAAGGGTTGGATGTGCGCATGAATGAGCCATGTCACTTACGATGCGGCCCGGGGCTTAGTGCGGGGGCGTTGTTCCGGACTACTGTCAACGTCCCACGCGGTATTGACCGCTGGGGCGCCCTTCCCCTTTATGGACGCTTCCGCCTCCAGATGCGCCGAAGCCGCCCTCTTCTTCTTCTTCTCCTCGGGGGGAGGGTTGTTTTCCTCCTCCTCCTCCTCCTCTTCCTCGTCGTTGTCCTCCGGGACAGAGGAATGGGCTTCGTCGTCTTCGGACGTCACATCAGAGGTGCCTTTGCGACGGGGACCACTCTTAGCCCCCTTGGCCTTCTTCTTGGCCTTCTTCTCCGGCGCCTTATGCAGCGCCGGCACCAGCATCTTCGCTAGACGCGGGATGACTGGTTCTTCAGGCAGCGGAGCCGGACACTGGATCCGCTTCGCCCTCGCCATCCAGTCCTGAAAAAGCAATAATAAAAGCTCACACTCATCCTCGAAACAATTAAGTTGGGGGTACATCAAAAATAACATACCTCGCTGGCGGCGTGTATACAATCGTGACCAGGGCCTTAATCCATGGCCAGTGGCTTCTCGTTGCCCTTAAAAAGCAACTTCGAGGCGCCTTCATGAGTAGTCTCGAAGAGCCTTACCAAAGTCTAGTGCTTCTTCGAATTGAAATCCCAAAGAGGGTGGCTTCGGTGCTGGCACGGACGAATCCGGTGAACTGGCATCACCTGGATTACATCGACGAGCTTGACATTCTTGGTCAACATGCTTTGTACGCGCGTCTGCAGCGCTATCAGCTCATCAGGTGAACACTAGTCCGGACTCTTCTCGACCCAGGAGGTGAGTCACATGGGAGCGCTGATACGTCTCCAACGTATCTATAATTTATGAAGTATTCATGCTATTATATTATCCTTCTAGGATGTTTTATATGCATTTATATGCTATTTTATATGATTATTGGGACTAACCTATTAACCTAGAGCCTAGTGCCAGTTTCTGTTTTTTCCTTGTTTTTGAGTTTTACAGAAAATGAATACCAAACAGAGTCCAATTGACGTGCCAATTTTTGATGATTTTTTATGGACCAAAAGAAGTCCCAGGAGCAAAAGAGTTGGGCCAGGAGAATCCCGGGCTGCCCACAAGGGTGGGGGCGCGCCCACCCCCCTGGGCGTGGGCCCCTGCCTCATGGACAACCCGGAGACCCCCCGATGTGAGACCAATGCCAAAAATTCCTATAAATACTGAAACCTCCAGAAAATAACCTAGCTCGGGAGTTCCGCCGCCGCAAGCCTCTGTAGCCACCAAAAACCAATCAGGACCCTGTTCCGGCACCCTGCCGGAGGGGGCATCCCACACCGGTGGCCATCTTCATCATCCCGGCGCTCTCCATGACGAGGACGGGGTAGTTCACCCTCGGGGCTGAGGGTATGTACCAGTAGCTATCTGTTTGATCTCTCTCTCTCTCTCGTGTTCTTGAGGTGGTACGATCTTAATGTATCACGAGCTTTGCTATTATAGTTGGATCTTATGATGTTTCTCCACCTCTACTCTCTTGTAATGGATTGAGTTTTCCCTTTGAAGTTATCTTATCGGATTGATTCTTCAAGGATTTGAGAACACTTGATGTATGTCTTGCATGTGCTTATCTGTGGTGACAATGGGATACCACGTGATCCAATTGATGTATGTTTTGGTGATCACCTTGCGGGTTCCGTAACATTGTGAACTTATGCATAGGGGTTGGCACACGTTTTCGTCTTGACTCTCCGGTAGAAACTTTGGGGCACTCTTTGAAGTTCTTTGTGTTGGTTGAATAGATGAACCTGAGATTGTGTTATGCATATCGTATAATCATACCCACGGATACTTGAGGTGACATTGGAGTATCTAGGTGACATTAGGGTTTTGGTTGATTTGTATCTTAAGGTGTTATTCTACTACGAACTCTATGATAGATTGAACGGAAACAATAGCTTCATGTTATTTTACTACGGACTCTTGAATAGATCAAGCAGAAAGAATAACTTTGAGGTGGTTTCGTACGCTACCATAATCTCTTCGTTTGTTCTCCGCTATTAGTGACTTTGGAGTGACTCTTTGTTGCATGTTGAGGGATATTTATATGATCCAATTATGTTATTATTGTTGAGAGAACTTGCACTAGTGAAGGTATGAACCCTAGGCCTTGTTTCCTAGCATTGCAATACCGTTTACGCTCACTTTTATCATTAGTTACCTTGTTGTTTCTATATTTTCAGATTACAAAAACCCATATGTACCATCCATATTGCACTTGTATCACCATCTCTTCGCCGAACTAGTGCACCTATACAATTTACCATTGTATTGGGTGTGTTGGGGACACAAGAGACTCTTTGCTATTTGGTTGCAGGGTTGCTTGAGAGAGACCTTCTTCATCCTACCCCTCCCACGGATTGTTAAACCTTAGGTCATCCACTTGAGGGAAATTTTCTACTGTCCTACAAACCTCTGCACTTGGAGGCCCAACAACGTCTACAAGAAGAAGGTTGTGTAGTAGACATCAAGCTCTTTTCTGGCGCTGTTGCCGGGGAGGTGAGTGCTTGAAGGTATATCTTTAGATCTTGCAACCGAATCTTTTTGTTTCTTGTTTTATCACTAGTTTAGTCTATAAAATAAAACTACAAAAAAATGGAATTAAGTGTGCCTCATATGCTTCATCTTCTTAATATCTTTCGTGAAAATGATGGGAAGGAAAATTGTGCTCAAGTACTAGAAGAAGAATTACATAGAATGCTTGGCATAAAGTATATGAATGGTGAGCATGATTGCAATGTTGTTAGTATGAATTCTTTGAATACCCATGATACTAATGATATGCAAAGCCACAAGCTTGGGGATGCTATGTTTGATGAAGATGATATGTTTAGTCCCCCAAGTTTTGATGAGCAAATTTATTATGATGAAAGCATGCCTCCTATTTATGATGATTATTGTGATGACACGTATGCTATAAAGAATAAAGATAACCATGAAAATTGTCATCATGATTTTAATTTTCAATTGGATTATGCTTCACATGATAGTTATTTTGTTGAGTTTGCTCCCACTACTATTGATGAGAACAAATTTGCTTATGTGGAGAGTAATAGAAATTCTATGCAAGTAGATCATGAAAAGAGTGCTTTATGTGCTGGTTATACTGTTCAATTCATTCATGATGCTACTAAAAATTATTATGAGAGAGGATCATATGCTTCTACATACTGCAATAATATCAAGTTTCCTCTCTATGTGTTGAAAATCTTAAAGATTTGCTTGTTTTACCTTCCTATGCTAGTTGTTTCATGTTCCCATAAGTTGTTTGCTCACAAAATCCCTATGCATAGGAAGTGGGTTAGGCTTAAATGTGCTATTCATATTCATCTCTTATGTTTCAATTCTTATCTTTTATGTGAGCATCATTGAAATCATCATGCCTAGCTAGGGGCGTTAAACGTTGGCGCTTGTTGGGAGGCAACCCAATTTTATTTTTTTTCCTTGCTTTTTGTTCCTGTTTAGCAATAAATAAATCATCTAGCCTCTTGTTAGATGTGGTTTTATGTTTTAATTAGTGTTTGTGCCAAGTAAGACCTATAGGATCTTCTTGGATGATAATTATTTGATCTTGCTGAAAAAGATAGAAACTTTCTGCTCACGAAAAAAATTGTTAAAAATCACCAGAAAGTGATAAAATACTGATTACAATTGCAGTAGATCAATAATCAAATTATCTAGGTCTTCCTATTTTGGCAGATTTTTCTAAGTTCCAGAAGTATACGTTTGATACACATTACGACAGACTGTTCTGTTTTTCACAGATTCTGTTTTCTATGTGTTGTTTGCTTATTTTGATGAATCTATGAGTAGTATCGGAGGGTATGAACCATAGATAAGTTGGAATACAGTAGATATTACACCAATATGAATTTATAATGAGTTCACAACAGTACCTAAGTGGTGATTTATTTTCTTATACTAACGGAGCTTATGAGTTTTCTGTTGAGTTTTGTGTTGTGAAGTTTTCAAGTTTTGGGCAAAGATTTGATGGACTATGGAATAAGGAGTGGCAAGAGCCTAAGCTTGGGGATGCCCTAGTCACCCCAAGGTAATATTCAAGGACAACCAAAAGCCTAAGCTTGGGGATGCCCCGGATGGCATCCCCTCTTTCATCTTCGTTCATTGGTAACTTTACTTGGAGCTACATTTTTATTCACCACATGCTATGTGCTTTGCTTGGAGCATCATTTTATTTTCTTTTGTTTTGCTTTCTGTTATTTAGAATAATGTTTTTCATCTCTAGTTTTAATAAAAATGTCAAGGATAGCCTTTACCATGCTTATTTTGCAAGTATACATGTTGCTGTTTCAAAACAGAAAGTTCATCGCTGTTGCAGAAATTCCCTAGAAAAGTCAGAATATGATAAAATGTTGAAACTTTTTGCATATTGAGATCTGATAAATTTTCTACAGTGTGGTAGAATTTCATAATGTTTGGAGTTAGGGAAGTATGATGAATCTTGCATTCTTTACATACTGTACTGTTTTGGCAGATTGCTGTTATGTTTGCATATGTTTGCTTGTTTAATGATTCTATTTGAGGATAGGAGTATTAAATATGCAGAGGCATTTAGTATGTAATGTTGAATAATAATTTTTGTGATTTGCTACAATAGAAAATGATAAGGTTTTTGCATTGGTTTATACTAACTTATCTCACGAGTTCTTGTTGAGTTTGGTGTGGATGAAGCTTTCGAGATTTAGGAAACCGTGATATGAGAGCAATTAAGGAGACACAAAAGCTCAAGCTTGCGGATGCCCAAGGCACCCCAAGATAATATTTCAAGAAGTCTCAAGCATCTAAGCTTCACATATAAGAAGTAGAGGTGGTAAATTTTTTGAAGGTTAGCAAACATTGTATTGGTCACTTGAACAATTCATGAAAGAATATTGAAGGAAGAGAGATTTCACATATAAATATACTATCTTGGACATCTTCTATGATTGTGAGCCCCATTAATTATTTTCAAACCTGAGCAAATTAGTTGAAATTGGACAAGGAAGACAACATAATGAGTTATGCTTGGGTATATTTGTATAGAAGTTATATTGTTATGGATCCTCTAACATGTGGTGCTTGCTATTTAGAATCCTTTGCTAGCCAAAATATCTGTACTAAGCGGTAATACTGCTTGTGCATCCAAATTCCTTGAACCAAGTTTCTTCCATGAGTGTCCACCATATCTACCTATATGCGGTATTTACCTGCCGTTCCAAGTAAATTTTCATGTGCCAAACTCTAAACCTTCGAATAATAATCTGTTTTGTATGCTCGAATCGCTCATGTAGCGACTAGGGGCTTTCAGTATCTTCCATGCTAGGTGGGTTATTCTCACGATGAGTGGACTCCGCTCATCATTCACGAGAAAATGGCTGGTAACTGGGATGCCCAGTCCTATGATCAAAAGATCAAAAACAAATTCGCAAATAATTTAAACAAACTCCCCCAGGATTGTTGGAAGTTGGACGGCACCCGTTGTTTCGGACAAGCCGTGGAGTGTGATTGTTGGTGGAGGGGGAGTAAAATCTTTACCTTTCTGTTTGGGAACTACCTATAATGTATCTAGTATGGAAGATATTGGGAACTCTTGGTCGTTATGTTGACAATGAAAGCATACCTCTCAAAACTGTTTTCATCTCTGTTTTAGCTTTGAGCTCTCTGGCACCTCTGCAAATCCCTGCTTCCCTCTGCGAAGGGCCTATCTTTTACTTTTATGCAAGAGTCAGTAGTATTCCTCCTCATTCCAACCTACTTTTTAGTTGGCAAGCATCATGTGGTGGAGAAAGATCTAAGCATATATGGCCATTCAAATATATTTGATCATGAATTACTATTGTTGACAATTATCTATATGATAAATAAGTTGGGAGGCAAAACATTAATCCCCTATCTTTCTCTGTGTTCGATGGATGCTATTTGTTCTAAAAATATGCTTTGAGTGGTAGCAATCATGGAAGACTATGATAGTTGAGTATGTGGGATTTGCTAAATCAAAGCTCTTACATAGACCCTTCCTGAAAATAAGATGAATTGCAATTGTTTGATGACTGAGAACATAGTTTGTTAGTTTTCAAGAAAACTTATGGTCTATGCTTTAACATGTGAATAGCTTGTTACTTGATCATGAAAAGTTTTATGAGTTGAGCTACTGTTATGACATATAATGATGCTAGAAAAGGTGATTGAAATTATCATTGATCAAACTTGTGCACTTGCTAGCATTCACACTTCATAAATTATTTCTTTTATCATTTACCTACTCGAGGACGAGCAAGAATTAAGATTGGGGATGCTGATACGTCTCCAGCGTATCTATAGTTTATGAAGTATTCATGCTATTATATTATCCTTCTAGGATGTTTTATATGCATTTATATGATATTTTATATGATTTTTGGGACTAACCTATTAACCTAGAGCCCAGTGCCAGTTTCTGTTTTTTCCTTGTTTTTGAGTTTTACAGAAAAGGAATACCAAACGGAGTCCAATTGACGTGCCAATTTTTGATGATTTTTTATGGACCAAAAGAAGCCCCAGGAGCAAAAGAGTTGGGCCAGGAGAGTCCTGGGCTGCCCACGAGGGTGGGGGCGCGCCCACCCCCTGGGCGTGGGCCCCTGCCTCGTGGACAACCCGGAGACCCCCCTGACGTGAGGCCAACGCCAGAAATTCCTATAAATACTGAAACCTCCAGAAAATAACCTAGATTGGGAATTCCACCGCCGCAAGCCTCTGTAGCCACCAAAAACCAATCAGAGCCTGTTTCGGCACCCTGCCAGAGGGGGGATCCCTCACCGGTGTCCATCTTCATCATCCCGGCGCTCTGCATGACGAGGAGGGAGTAGTTCACCCTCGGGGCTGAGGGTACGTACCAGTAGCTATCTGTTTGATCTCTCTCTCTCTCTCTCGTGTTCTTGAGTTGGTACGATCTTAATGTATCACGAGCTTTGCTATTATAGTTGGATCTCATGATGTTTCTCCCCCTCTACTCTCTTGTAATGGATTGAGTTTTCCCTTTGAAGTTATCTTATCGGATTGAGTCTTTAAGGATTTGAGAACACTTGATGTATGTCTTGCATGTGCTTATCTGTGGTGACAATGGGATATCACGTGATCCAGTTGATGTATGTTTTGGTGATCAACTTGCGGGTTCCGTAACATTGTGAACTTATGCATAGGGGTTGGCACACGTTTTCGTCTTGACTCTCCGGTAGAAACTTTGGGGCACTCTTTGAAGTTCTTTGTGTTGGTTGAATAGATGAACCTGAGATTGTGTGATGCATATCGTATAATCATACCCACGGATACTTGAGGTGACATTGGAGTATCTAGGTGACATTTGGGTTTTGGTTGATTTGTATCTTAAGGTGTTATTCTAGTACGAACTCTATGATAGATTGAACGGAAAGAATAGCTTCATGTTATTTTACTATGGACTCTTGAATAGATCGAGCAGAAAGAATAACTTTGAGGTGGTTTCGTACGCTACCATAATCTCTTCGTTTGTTCTCCGCTATTAGTGACTTTGGAGTGACTCTTTGTTGCATGTTGAGGGATATTTATATGATCCAATTATGTTATTATTGTTGAGAGAACTTGCACTAGTGAAAGTATGAACCCTAGGCCTTGTTTCCTAGCATTGCAATACCGTTTATGCTCAATTTTATCATTAGTTACCTTGCTGTGTTTATACTTTCAGATTACAAAAACCCATATCTACCATCCATATTGCACTTGTATCACCATCTCTTCGCCGAACTAGTGCACCTATACAATTTACCATTGTATTGGGTGTGTTGGGGACACAAGAGACTCTTTGCTAATTGGTTGCAGGGTTGCTTGAGAGAGACCATCTTCATCCTACGCCTCCCATGGATTGATAAACCTTAGGTCATCCACTTGAGGGAAATTTGCTACTGTCCTACAAACCTCTGCACTTGGAGGCCCAACAACGTCTACAAGAAGAAGGTTGTGTAGTAGACATCAAGCGCCTGAGCGGAATTCGGCAGCTGCGGCCCAGGTGGTGCCGCGAGGTTCAGTGATATAGAACCATTGCTTCTGCCACTCCTTTACTTTGTCCACAAAAGTGCCCTTGGGCCAGGAGACGTTGGACAGCTTACTCACCATGGCTCCTCCGCACTCCGCGTACTGGCCATCCACCACCTTCGGCTTCACGTTGAAGACTTTGAGCCACAGCCCGAAGTGGGGTTGGATGCGGAGGAAGGCCTCACACACGACGATAAACGCCAAGATGTTGAGGAAGGAATTCGGCGACAGATCATGGAAATCTATCCCGTAATAATACATCAGCCCGCGGACGAAAGGGTGGAGTGGAAACCCTAGCCCGCGGAAGAAATGAGGGATGAATACTACCCTCTCGGTGGGCTCCGGCATTGGGACGCCTTGACCCTCGGCCGGCAGACGGTGGGCGATCTCCTTCGCCAAATATCCGGCCGCCCGAAGCTCAATAATGTCCTCCTCCTTGACGGAGGAGACCATCCACTTGCCCTGACCACCGGATCCGGACATGTTTGCTTGAGTGGAAAGGAGATGAGAAATTGGGCGCTGGAGCCCGAGATTGGAAAGGCGGAGACAGAGAGAGAGCGTGAGAAGAGGAAGGGGGAATCCTTATCACCTTATAAAGGCAGCAAATATTCAACGCCTCCTCACTCGCCTTAAGATTCGCCTATTCCCAAGGGCTGTATAAACGGCACGGTTGGGTTACCCATGCTCGCATTGATGAGAATCCCGTGATAAGGGGACACGATCTCTGCTTTGACAAGACGTGCCAGTGGCAATTGCGTCTCGGGATGTGGGGGCGTCGAACATAAAAGCGGTCTAGAAATATGACCGGTCGGACGTAATGTCGTGCTGCAAAAAGTTGTCAGCGGATGGAACTCGTGTAAAAAATATATATTGTCTCTGCAGTTGTGTGTGCTATGCGTTACAGGTCCGGATACAGTCATCGCATCCGAAGACTATCGTGGAGTTCAGAAAAGGGGAACCCGCCTTGCAATGCCGAAGACAATCTGCACGCCGGACTCCTCGTCATTGAAGCCAGGTTCAGGGGCTACTGAGGGAGTCCTGGACTAAGGGGTCATCAGGCGTCCGGCCTGTTATTCATTGGGCTGGACTCATGGGCTGTGAAGATATGAAGGCCGAAGACTATACCCGTGTCTGGATTGGACTTTCCTTGGCGTGGAAGGCAAGCTAGGCGACCAACTACGAATATTCCTTCTTATGTAACCGACTCCATGTAACCCTAGATCTCTCCGATGTCTATATAAACCGGAGAGCGTAGTCCGGATAGAGAGAGACTCATGACCATATTCACATAGGCTAGACTTCTAGCGTTTAGCCATTACGATCTGGCGGTAGATCAACTCTTGTAACACTCATATTCATCAAGATCAATCAAGCAGGAAGTAGGGTATTACCTCCATAGAGAGGGCCCAAACCTGGGTAAACAACGTGTCCCCCGTCTCCTGTTACCATCGATCCTAGACGCACAGTTCTGGACCCCCTACCCAAGATCCGCCGGTTTTGACACCGACAGCAAGGGGGAGCGATCACCGTGGTGTCAAATACGTTGAAGATCAAGTCTCCACGGATATCCGCGACGTAGTTCAAGCTTCCGAATCTGACCTGGTGGCCAGGGGCATAGCTATCGATCTGCTCCAGATGGCCAAGTGAGTTGGCCCGCAGTACGAAGCCGCCGAATACAAAAATCTGTCCGGGGAGGAAGGTTTCTCCTTTGACAGTGTCACTATCGACGATTGAAGGGGCCATCGAACCTTTCGTTGACGGCACAGTGGAACTCTCAATGAAAGCACCAATGTCGGTGTCAAAACCGGCGGATCTCGGGTAGGGGGTCCCGAACTGTATGTCTAAGGTCGATGGTTACAGGAGACGGGGGACACGATGTTTACCCAGGTTCGGGCCCTCTCTATGGAGGTAATACCCTACTTCCTGCTTAATTGATCTTGATGAATATGAGTGTTACAAGAGTTGATCTACCACGAGAACGTAATGGCTAAACCCTAGAAGTCTAGCCGATGTGAATATGGTCATGAGTCTCTCTCTATACGGACTACGCCCTCCGGTTTATATAGACACCGGGGGAATCTAGGTTTACATGGAGTCGGTTACATAAGAAGGAATCTTCATAGTTGGTCGCCAAGCTTGCCTTCCACGCCATGGAGAGTCCAATCCGGACACGGGTATAGTCTTCGGCCTTCATATCTTCACAGCCCAGCAGTCCGGCCCATTGATAATAGGTCGGACGCCCGAGGACCCCTTAGTCCAAGACTCCCTTAGGGATGGTGTTGGAGGAATAAACTCTGAAATCGCGCGCCTAATGATAATTTCTGTGCGAAACTTGAAACTTGGGCGGAGGAAACACACAACACAGACGAAGCGCGTAAAATACTCGTGTGCGAGAAAAAAGAAAGTTTGCAGATCCCGTCTCCAAAAAATGTACACGTGTACTTCATTTTTTTCGGTCAATGGTACGCCTGGTTTATTAGGAAATATCGCACAGGTAACTGACTTATGGGTCATGAACGCAAAAAATGCAGACGGGTACGGTATAAAAACCGTGTGCTTTGTGATCTTCTAATGATTAACGCAAAAAATGCACACGGGCACACATGCTAATCAACGCTCAAAGCCCTCAAAGGATGCTCTTACCAACATTGTATGTTAATACTACAAACTTAAAGTACTACTGGTAATTTGCTCTAATACTACAAACTTAAACTACTTATCACATGCTGCCATCAGAGCATGCTGGCCAGACATCGGCGTTCTCCTTCCCGGCCTTGTAGGCGGCAGCCCACCGTGCTTCGATCTCTGCCAAGCTCTCCTCACCACGGCGTGCGGCCTCTTTTTTCTTGCGGCGGCGGGACTCTCTTTTCTTGACTGCTTTCTGCCTTTTACGCTCCTTCTGTGCGGCTTTGGCTGCCTCTAGATCCACCACCCATTCGGCCATGGCAGCCTCAAAGTCCGCCCATGTAACTGTCTGGCCGCCGGCGGCGATGAACTCGGCGTGGTGAGATGCCATCGCTTCCTTACCATGTGTGCGGTCATGGGCGGCGAGGAACGCGGCGCGGCGGGATGCCATCGCTTCCTTACCAGTTATTGTGCGCCGCGGTGCCATGGACGACGCCTGGAGAGAGCTCTAGGACGGAGGGGTCAGGCAGCCGTACAGTGCGGTGGTATTCAAGAGCTCAACCACAAACGACAACAGAAATTTGGCTTCCCTTAGAATTTTGCTCGTTCATTATCGCACACGGTTCATCTCCGTCGCTTCCGGAAACAGTGTGCACTGAGCCTATTTTGTGTTGCGTTATGATTGGACGGAACCCCAGCCACGCGGATCGCGCGAGTGCACCGTTGGATGTGCCGCGATCGAATGGCAATCCACGTCCCTCAAATCACACCCATGCACCTGTAGCTGGATTGGATTTATATGCGCTAAATTCCTAGAAAATGCACATAATCCCCTAAGTATGGTAAATGAGCCCAGAAAAATGCCAAATTTGAACATGGTGATTTGCAGGGTGTATGTTCGTCGTAGCAAAAAACTCCAGGGCAAAGAACGAAGAAAATTTGGATTCCCCTTCAATCTTGAGGATTTCCCTTTCGAAAGCATGGAACTTCCTCGGTGATGGTTCGATTTATGAAGGGCGTGCATCACAACATAAGCCAAACCTTCTCAAATTTTTACCATGGCATGGTGAGGTCATACCATGGCACCATGCTAGGCGTCATGATTTTTAAGCATTTTTTCATTTTTTTTCTATAGTTGAAACCCAACAAACAAACATTTGTGGTTGACTATTGCCACACATTTCATCGAAATATATGTCCATTCCTTGTAAAAGGCATGAGAATTTACTAAATGGCACGAGCATGGTTTTCTAGGCCATTGTTGTGGACCCTTTCATGCATCGATTGTTTGAACTTGAATTATGTGCATTAATGCCTAGGAAATGCACATAATCCCCTAAATATGGCAAATGAACCCGGAAAAGTGCCAAATTTGAACATGGTGATTTGCAGGTTGTATGTTCATCGTAGAAAAAACTTGTGGACAAAGGACAAAGGAAATTTGGACCCCCCTTCAATCTTGGTGATTTCCCCCTTGAAACCATGAAACTTCCTCGGTGATGGTTCGGTTTATGAAAGGCGCGCATCACGACATAAAGGAAAACATTCTCCAATTTTTACCAGGGCATGGTGAGGCCATACCATGGCACCAGCCAGGCGTCATGTTTTCCAACCATGTATTTCATTTTTTGTATAGTTGTTAACCGAGTAAATGACGCGTTTATGGTTGACAATTGCCACACATCTCCTTGAAATATCTGCCCATTCCTTGTAAAAGGCATGAGAATGTGCTAAATAACACGAGCATGGTTTTCCAGACCGTTCTTGTGCACCTTTTCATGCACCAATAGTTCGAATTTGAATTATGTCCATTAATGCCTAGAAAATGCACAAAATCCCCTGAAGATGGTAAATGAGCCCAGAAAAATGTCAAATTTGAACATGTTGCATTTGAGGTGGTATGTTGATCGTTGGAAAAAAACTGGATGACAAACTAGGACGGAAATTAGGATTCCCCTTCAATCTTGGGGATTTTCCTTCTCGAAAGCATGGAACTTCCTCGGTGATGGTTCGATTTATGAAGGGCGTGCATGACGACATAAGCCAAGCCTTCTCAATTTTTTACCAGGGCATGGTGAGGTCATACCATGGCACCATGCCAGGCGCCATGTTTTTTAAGCATTTATTTCATTTTTCTATAGTTGAAAACCCAACAAACAAACATTTGTGGTTGACTATGGCCACACATTTCAACGAATTATCTATCCATTATTCCTTGTGAAAGGCATGGGAATTTACTAAATGGCACGAGCATGGTTTTCTAGGCCGTTCTTGTGGACCCTTTCATGCATCGATTGTTTGAACTCGAATTATGCGCATTAATGCCTAGGAAATGCACATAATCCCCTAAATATGGCAAATGAACACGGAAAAGTGCCAAATTTGAACATGGTGATTTCCAGGTTGTATGATTATCATAGAAAAAACTTTTGGACAAAGGACAAACGAAATTTGGATCCCCCTTCAATCCTCGTGATTTCCCCCTCGAAACCATGAAACTTCCTCGGATGATGGTTCATTTTATGAAAGGCGCGCATCACGACATAAGGAAAACATTCTCCAATTTTTACCAGGGCATGGTGAGGCCATACCATGGCACCGCACCAGGCGTCATGTTTTCCAACCATGTGTTTCATTTTTTGTATAGTTGTTAACCGAGTAAACGACGCGTTTATGGTTGACTATTGCCACACATTTCCTTGAAATATCTGCCCATTCCTTGTAAAAGGCATGAGAATGTGCTAAATAACACGAGCATGGTTTTCCAGACCGTTCTTGTGCACCTTTTCATGCACCGATTGTTCGAATTTGAATTATGTCCATTAATGCCTAGAAAATGCACATAATCCCATAAATATGGTAAATGAGCCCGGAAAAATGTTAAATTTGAACACGTTGCATTTGAGGGGGTATGTTGATCGTTGGAAAAAAAGTAATGACAAACTAGGAAGGAAATTTGGATTCCCCTTCAATGTTGGTGATTTCCCTCTCGAAAGCATTGAACTTCCTCGGTGATGGTTCGATTTATGAAGGGCGTGCATGATGACATAAGCCAAACCTTCTCAAATTTTTACCAGGGCATGGTGAGGTCATACCATGGCGCCATGCAAGGCGTCATGTTTTTTAAGCATTTATTTCATTTTTCTATAGTTGAAAACCCAACAAACAAACATTTGTGGTTGACTATTACCACACATTTCAACAAAATATCTATCCATTATTCCTTGTGAAAGGCATGGGAATTTACTAAATGGCACGAGCATGGTTTTCCAGGTCGTTCTTGTGGACCCTTTCATGCATCGATTGTTCGAACTTGAATTATGTGCATTAATGCCCAGGAAATGCACATAATCCCCTAAATATGGCAAATGAACCCGGAAAAGTGCCAAATTTGAACACGGTGATTTGCAGGTTGTATGTTCATCATAGAAAAAAAACTCGTGGACAAAGGACAAATGAAATTTGGATCCCCCTTCAATCTTGGTGATTTCCCCCTCGAAACCATGAAACTTCCTCGGATGATGGTTCGTTTTATGGAAGGTGCGCATGACGACATTTTTACCAGGGCACGGTGAGGTCATATCATGGCACCACACCAGGTGTCATGTTTTTTCAAGCATGTATTTCATTTTTGTATAGTTGTTAATCCAGTAAACGACGCGTTTATGGTTGACTATTGCCACACATTTCCTTGAAATATCTACCCATTCCTTGGAAAAGGCATGAGAATGTACTAAATAGCACGAGCATGGTTTTCCAGACCATTCTTGTGCACCTTTTCATGCACCGATTGTTCGAATTTGAATTATGTGCATAATTAATGCCTAGAAAAATCACACAATCCCCTAAATATGGTAAATGAGTTCGGAAAAATGTCAAATTTGAACACGTTTCACTTGAGACGGTATGTTGATCGTTTGAAAAAAACTGAATGACAAACTAGGACGGAAATTTGGATTCCCCTTCAATCTTGGTGATTTCCCTCTCGAAAGCATTGAACTTCTTCGATGATGGTTCGATTTATGAAGGGCGTGCATGACGACATAAATCAAACCTTCTCAGCTTTTAACCAGGCACGGTGAGGCCATACCATGGCACCATGCCAGCTGTCATGTTTTTCAAGCACATATTTCATTGTTCTATAGTTGATAACCCAGTAAATGACGCGTTTATGGTTGACTATTGCCACGCATTCCATTGAAATCTCTGCCCATTCCTTGTAAAAGGCTTGAGAAATTACTAAATACCACGAGTATGGTTTTTCCACACCGTTCTTGTGCACCCTTTCATGCACCAACTATTTGAATGTGAATTTCGTGCAATAATGCCTACAAAATGCACATAATCCCCTAGTTGTAAATGAACCCGAAAAAGTGTCAAATTTGAACACGGTGATTAGCAGGGTTTATGTTCATCGCAGAAAAAAAAACTCATGGATGAAGGACAATGGAAATTTGGATTCCCATTCAATCTTGGTGATTTACTATCACACATGATTCATCTCCGTCGCCTCTGCGAACCGTGTGTGTTCACTCACACATGCAAAAGGAAAAGAAAACCCTCGCCCACTTCGTCCCCACTCACTTGCCGCGGCCTCCTCCGCAACTCTGCACCCTAAGCTCGATGGCTGTTGGTGGCAGGCATAGGTCGCGCTCCAAACGGCACCGGATTTCCCCTCCACCGCTTTCCACCGCTTATCTGCACCAACATTCTAGACTCTGGTCGACTGGGGTTTTCTGCGGGATTGGGCCGTGGATTTTTCTCATGGAGAAGGTAGTCAACTTAATTAGCAAAATATTCAGTCATCTCTTATCGCAGTCCATCCGTCGTTGTTAATCAACCGGCGGAAATCGTCGTGGAATCTTTTTTATTCTAGCTGATTCATGGGTGTTCATTCATGTGTGCACAGTGCGAGCACAAATCGAGCAACTCTGGTCGTGGCCAGTCGGAAACGAAGTTCTATCTCACCATTCCGGATGCCTTCAGGGAGCGCTCGGTATGTTCAATCTCAACCTACCACGGTCGGCATGGCCTAAATTTGTGAACATATACCGTCTGTTGCTACATTATCTATATATTTGCATCAAATCTTTGTTACATTATCTATTTTTAATTCTATATTTTTGTACTTTGCTTTCATCTATATATGGATATGTTATATTAGTTACTCTCATATTTGCATCTTGCTCGGTTATTTCAATATATCTAATTTACGATCTTAATTTTCATTTCAAGCAGTACATCCCTTGCTTTGCAAGAATAGGAGTAGAAGGAAATCTTGGGCTTTACTTTGTTGATGACTCCCAGGATGTCATATTGACAACGATGCATGGATTTACAATGCTGGTTAGCGTAAAACTAAGATAAAGATGGTCACTCCTATTTTAATGCGGTGCTTTGGAGAAAATGTCTAAGTGTTATGAATTGAAAGCTGGCAATAAAATTCTAGTGCGTGCATCACAGCCTGGTCTAATTAACATGGATGTTTACTTCCCCAACATCATCAGCCGATCAAAGTCTGATCGAGGTTAGTGTCCTTTCAACTTTCTCCATGCTCTCATATTACTATTTAAGCAACCAATTGATCACTATTTAAGCAACCAATTGTGATATCATATTCTGACTCAATTTCTAGGCAGTAACAAATTATGTTTACCAATTTAGGCGCACTATATATTCTTCTGCCATGTTCTGAATAAATAATACCTTTCCACCTTTTAAGCAGGATATGTTGGATGCATAGTGAACAATCTGTATGTTACTAAGCGTACCAAATTTCACTAGAAGGACTTGAAGCATGTCGTAAACTTTGTTGATAATCTGACAGAGATAACACAGCGTATGAACGCTGGATTTTGGATGGGATTAATTGGACCTATGGTGCACACACTGAACAAGACCAATTGTGTGCACAAAGCGCTGGTAAAAGTCTTATTTTAATGTTGATGCTCATAAACTATATATATCTTCAACGATATGTTACAATTGTTTTTTATTCTACATGTCAACAGAAATTGCCCCCTGTAGCACGATACGTCCATTTTGCATCATGCTTTTATATCTATATTTATTGCATTATGGGCTGTTATTACACATTATGTCACAATACTTATGCCTATTCTCTCTTATTTTATAAGGTTTACGTGAAGAGGGAGAATGCCGGCAGCTGGAATTCTGGGCTGGAAAAGGAGCAAATATTAGAGACATATTCCGCACAACTCCAAAAGTCCTGAAACTCCACGGAAGTTATTTTTGGAAATAATAAAAAATACTGAGCAAAGAAAATACCAGAGGGGGCCCACACCCTGGCCACGAGGGTGGGGGGCGCGCCCCCTCGTGGCCCTCCGGTGCCCATCTTCTGCTATATGAAGTCTTTCGTCCGAGAAAAAAACATAAGCAAGCTTACAGGACGAAACTCCGCCGCCACGAGGCGGAACCTTGGTGGAACCAATCTAGGGCTTCGGCAGAGCTGTTCTGCCGGGGAAACTTCCCTCCGGGAGGGGGAAATCATCGCCATCGTCATCACCAACACTCCTCTCATCGGGAGGGGGCCAATCTCCATCAACATCTTCACCAGCACCATCTCCTCTCAAACCCTAGTTCATCTCTTGTATCCAATCTTTGTCCCAAAGCCTCAGATTGGTACTTGTGGGTTGCTAGTAGTGTTGATTACTCCTTGTAGTTGATGCTAGTTGGTTTATTTGGTGGAAGATCATATGTTCAGATCCTATATGCATATTAATACTCCTCTGATTATGAACATGAATATGCTTTGTGAGTAGTTACATTTGTTCCTGAGGACATTGGAGAAGTGTTGCTATTAGTAGTCATGTGAATTTGGTATTCGTTCGATATTTTTGATGAGATGTATGTTGTCTCTCCTCTAGTGGTGTTATGTGAACGTCGACTACATGACACTTCACCATTGTTTGGGCCTAGAGGAAGGCATTGGGAAGTAATAAGTAGATGATGGGTTGCTAGAGTGACAGAAGTTTAAACCCTAGTTTATGCGTTGCTTCGTAAGGGGTTGATTTGGATCCATATGTTTCATGCTATGGTTAGGTTTACCTTAATACTTATTTTGTAGTTGCGGAGGCTTGCAATAGGAGTTAATCATAAGTGGGATGCTTGTCCAAGTAAGGACAGCACCCAAGCACCGGTCCACCCATATATCAAATTATCAAAGTAACGAACGCGAATCATATGAACGTGATGAAAACTAGCTTGACGATTATTCCCATGTGTCCTCGGGAGCGCTTTTCTCTATATAAGAGTTTTTCCAGGCTTGTCCTTTGCTACAAAAAGGATTGGGCCACCTTGCTGCACTTTATTTACACTTGTTACTTGTTACTCGTTACAAATTACCTTATCACAAAACTATCTGTTACCGATAATTTCAGTGCTTGCAGAGAATACCTTGGTGAAAACCGCTTATCATTTCCTTCTGCTCCTCGTTGGGTTCGACACTCTTACTTATCAAAAGGACTAGATAGATCCCCTATACTTGCGGGTTATCAAGACTCTTTTCTGGCGCCGATGCCGGGGAGTGAAGTGCCTTTGGTAGGTGGAATTTGGTAAGGAAACATTTATATGGTGTGCTGAAATTTACTGTCACTTGTTACTATGGAAAGTAATCCTTTGAGGGGCTTGTTCGGGGTATCTTCACCCCGACCGGTAGAGAAAATAGTTGCTCCTCAACCAACTGAACATTTTGCAAATAGTTGCTCCTCAACCAACTGAACCTATTGAAAATGTTTACCTTGAAATTCCTTCGGGTATGATAGAGAAACTGCTAGCTAATCCGTTTGCAGGAGATGGAACATTGCATCCCGATTTACACTTAATCTATGTGGATGAAGTTTGTGGATTATTTAAGCTTCCAGGTATGCCCGATGATGTTATCAAGAAGAAGGTTTTCCCTTTATCTTTGAAGGGAGATACATTGACATGGTATAGGCTATGTGATGATATGGGATCATGGGACTACAAGCAATTGAAATTGGAATTTCATCAGAAGTTTTATCCTATGCATCTTGTTCATCGTGATCGTAATTATATATATAATTTTTGGCCTCGCGAAGGAGAAAGCATCTCTCAAGCTTGGGGGAGGATTAAGTCAATGTTATATTCATGCCCCAATCATGATCTCTCAAGAGAAATGATTATTCAAAAAAATTATGCTCGGCTTTCTAACAACAATCGCTCCATGCTCGATACTTCTTGTACTGGCTGTTTTATGATGAAGACTATTGAGTTCAAATGGGATTTATTGGAAAGAATTAAACGCAACTCTGAATATTGGGATCTCGACAAAGGTAAGGAGTCAGGTATAACACCTAAGTTTCATTGTGTTAAATCTTTTATGGATACCGATGTTTTCCATAAATTTGGCACTAAATATGGACTTGACTCTGAGATAGTAGCTTCTTTTTGTGAATCTTTTGCTGCTCATGTTGATCTCCCTAAGGAGAAGTGGTTTAAATATCATCCTCCCATAGAAGTAAAAGTAGTTGAACCTATTAAAGTTGAAGAAAAGACTGTCACTTATAATGATCCTATTGTTGCTACTACTTATGTTGAGAAACCACCTTTCCCTGTTAGGATAAAGGATCATGCTAAAGCTTCAACTGTGGTTCGTAAAAGCAATATTAGAACTTATACACCTCCTGAGCAAGTTAAAGTTGAACCTAATATTTCTATTGTTAAAGATCTCTTGGCTGATAATATCGATGGGCATGTTATTTACTTCTGTGATGAGACTGCTAGAATTGCTAAACCTAGTGCTAAAGATAAACATAGACCTGTGGTAGGCATGCCTGTTATTTCTGTTAAAATAGGAGATCATTGTTATCATGGCTTGTGTGATATGGGTGCTAGTGCTAGTGCAATACCTATTTCTTTATATCAAGAAATTATGCATGATATTGCACCCGCTGAGTTAGAAGAAATTGATGTCACCTTTAAGCTTGCCAATAGAGATACTATTTCACCGATCGGGATTGTTAGAGATGTTGAAGTCTTGTGTGGGAAAGTTAAATACCCTGCTGATTTTCTTGTTCTTGGTTCCCCACAAGATAGCTTTTGTCCCATTATATTTGGTAGACCCTTCTTGAACACTGTTAATGCTAAGATAGACTGCGAAAAGGATGTTGTTACTACTGGTTTGGATGATATGTCGCATGAGTTTAATTTCTCTAAATTTCGTAGACAACCCCGTAATGAAGAATTGCCTAGTAAAGATGAAATTATTGGTCTTGCTTCTATTGCCGTGCCTCCTAATGATCCTTTAGAACAGTATTTGCTAGACCATGAAAATGATATGTTTATGAATGAAAGAAGGGAAATACATGAAGTATTCTTTAAACAGGGACCTATTCTGAAACACAACTTGCATGTTGAAATCCTAGGGGATCCTCCTCCACCCAAGGGTGATCCCGTGTTTGAGCTTAAACCATTGCCTGATACTCTTAAATATGCTTATCTTGATGAAAAGAAGATATATCCTGTTATTATTAGTGCTAACCTTTCAGAGAAGGAGGAAGAAAAATTATTGAAAACTCTGAAGAAGCACCGTGCTGCTATTGGATATACTCTTGATGATCTTAAGGGCATTAGTCCCACTCTATGTCAACACAAAATAAATTTGGAGAAAGACGCCAAACCAGTTATTGATCACCAATGACGGCTGAATCCTAAGATGAAAGAAGTGGTAAGAAAGGAAATATTAAAGCTCCGTGAGGTAGGTATAATTTATCCCGTTGTTGATAGTCAGTGGGTAAGTCATGTCCATTGTGTCCCCAACAAGGGAGGTATTACTGTCGTTCCTAACGATAAAGATGAATTGATTCCGCAAAGAATTATTACAGGTTATAGGATGGTAATTGATTTCCATAAATTAAATAAAGCTACTAAAAAAGATCATTACCCTGTCACATCCCTAGTTCTGGTTTGCTTTGGGCAAGCTAGTCATGTGTGCATCATGTTTAAAATTCAATGAATTCGAAATGGGGACTTGTGAAAGCCTCAGAAATCATTTTGAAAATGATCAAGATAAAAATTGCTTCAATTTGGCCCAAGAAAATGTTCCTGTTTTTCTCTAATAATATTGGCCAGAGTTAAAATTCCAACCAATATTTTTGGGAGCTCAAAAGTATTTATTTTTGGCCATTTGAGTTAATCCAGTAAATATTTGCATTGGATATATATATGTTATATATATTATATATGTCCAATAATTCAGATTTTTACTGTGGGGATCTGGAATAATCCAATTAATTCCTACATTAATTTCCAGAAGAAAATAAATCGGTTTAGTATTTTACTAAATCAGAAACAAAATTAAAGAAATAGAAAACAAAACAAAATAGAAAAAAAGGGGGAGAGAGGCTTACCTGGGCCACTTACCAGCCGGCCCAGTAGTTCGGCCCAGCTGACTGGCCACGCCAGTCGTCCCTCTCCTCTCGCCAGGAGGACAGGGGTGCGTGCCCGCGGCGCGCACACATGCGCACCGCCACCTCCTGCCTAGCCTGCTACAGCCCGGTTCACCGGAGTCCTGTTAGCCTAGTGCTACAGCCCGGATTCGCACGCTGCTGACCGACATGCTCGATGTTGATTCATGTATGCCTGTCCCCGTAAGTTAGTGCCACTTTGGGTTCACGACTAGTCATGTCGTCCTGGGTTCTCTATCATATGGATGCTAGCGACACTATCATATGCGTGAGCCAAAAGGCGCAAACGGTCCCGGGCCATGGTAAGGCGACACCCGTGGGAATACCGTGCGTGAGGCCGCAAAGTGATATGAGGTGTTACCGGCTAGATCGATGTGACTTGGAATCGGGGTCCTCACAGCTTTGGTAGCAGAGCCTGACTGCATGTAGGATTACCAAGCCAAACTGGTCAAAGTTGAGTCTAGAAATTCTTTAGTTATATAAGGGAATTGATTGTGGATGGGAACGTAAGGCTCTTTTTACTCCTTTATCTTATGCCCTTCTGATCTGAGTCATCCTCTTCTTTCTACGGGGATTAAGAACTAGGCTTCTCATCTTTCTATCAGGATCACGTGTTACTAATCCGTAGACTTATAGGATTGATGGATTCAAGTCTTAGTTCAGTTTTCTAGTACTTCTCGGTGTTAACAGTTGGTCTCGGAACCTTGATATTGTCATATTGAGTGGTTATGCCACCATTTTGCAGGATGTCTCAAATCTTTTTGAGCATTTATATCCGTTATGCTGTCCGAGTCATCCCAGGTTTCTAAACAGTCTGCTGCATTTGCAAATCCCTTCTTCTCGTTCCTGATGTCCTTTTGGGCTAGATTAAGCACACTAATCGGTGAGTTGAGGTACTTTATTGCCTCGACATATATGTTGGAGTTTTTATTATGACACTAGGGTATCTTAGAGTTAGTAATCTAGCCATGTTTGGTGTTCCCAGTGTGATGATTCGGGCCACCATTCTCGAAAGCATCTGGTGATGTTATTTAGTTAGTAGGTATTCTATTTCCGGGTCCTTGGACCCAAGATTCACTCTACTTACCTCATGTTGATAGTGTTTGCTCGTTCCTTTAGGATATTAGTAACCTTTGCGATAGTCCTCGAGGTCCGTGGTATTTCCTTCTTCCAAATACCATGAACTGCTTATGGCAGAAGTTCTTTGAACCAAAAGATCACAACCAGAGTGCTCTTAATGAGTTCTCGATTCTATGTTCTGACTCTGCCAGTTCTACCTTTCTGCATGGGTTATCCGGAAGAAATTTGATGAACTCGTTCGACATGCTAATCTATGCATACACAACTCAGAAAATCGTATGTCCCTTTGAGTTGTCCCTCTTTAGTTGTTTGCTGACCTTCGTCTATCAATTGATAGTCAGGAGTATGTGTGCGATCGTGTTCATCGATGCCTATTATTCTTGTGGTCCGTCAAGCCATTCTATTCTGGAATGACTAGGAGAAACAAACTCCAGTACCTCATCCATATCTAGGATTGGGTAAAAGCAGTTGTATCCCGCAGATCAAAATGCCAATCCAGCTTTTGTTCTGTCCTACCCTAGAGTATTACCCCCTTTATGTCAAGAATATCATAGGAATTGCACCGTGTCTTATGAATTCTTTACGAAGTGATACTTCTCGCCATCATTTTTCATTCCTCGGTCCCGTGTTGTCGCAGCCGGAGTGCCAACAAGTGAATCGTGATGTGTGAAATCAATACTCCTAGCAACCATGTTGCTTGGTAGTTGATGGACAATACCCTCATTCTTAGCGTGCTGGTTATTGAATCATCATCCTAAGAATGATCGTGCTACCTAGTCCTTATTTGTGGTGCACTCTTCGGTCAATGAGTTAGGATTATTCAATCCCTTGCTTATTTGATCATATCGTCTTGCCCCGAAAATCAAGATTGTTCTCGAGCTTAGTAACATATCGGTGGTTCGTGAAGTTCCGAATATCTTCTCGGAAGTATTACCAGGTTGTCACCTGACCGCTATGTTGAGTTCGTGATCAAGTTGGTTTCTTGTAAACCACCCCTTCTCCAAGAATCTGTGTTGGATACCCCTGAGCTAGTTGGTCAAGCTAAACAACAACTTGGAGAGTTGGGAGATAAAAGCTTGTCTAACTTAGTTCACTTCCAAAGGGATATCTTTGTGTTTGTGTGTGTGTGTTGAAGAAAGATGATATCTTCATCGATTGATCCACGTGATCAATTGTCGGCGCTATTGTCTTACAATCCTTTGATTTGAGTGTGGGCTATCGTCAAATCAAATCAGAACCAACGATGTTCGTAAAGTTGTCTTACTCGTGGTTGTTTCCTCGAGCATACATCATTATATCTTTTGGGTCTGACCAATACTATCACCTTGTTCACATAGTTGTGGAATTCCATCTTCATGGAAGTATCGATTATTTGTTGTTGAGCTCATCAACATCATTTTATCTTGTTCATGATTCATGTCGAACATCTAAGTGGTGTTGGAAACTTTTGTAAGCATTTCTTCATGCTAGCTCATGAAGCATATGTTAGTTGAAAGAAGTGACTTCCTCTAATTCATGTGCATTTGATGCAAGTTGCCGCCATGAATTGAGAAAGTTTGCTTTTGTTTCCTCTGGAATCATCCCAAGTCAATTATGCATGTGTGAATGTATTCTATGGTTTGGTAGATTAATTACCTCCACTCCATATGTATGCCCTAGCACACCAAGCCACTGAATGATTTGTTCAAGAAAAGGAAGTCTCATGTGCTAATCCTAGGTCAAGCACATGACTTCATTATCTTCAATGATGGTTCCCAACCTGAACTCGGTAGTGT
The DNA here is from genome assembly GCF_018294505.1 of Triticum aestivum. Classification (NCBI taxonomy): domain Eukaryota; kingdom Viridiplantae; phylum Streptophyta; class Magnoliopsida; order Poales; family Poaceae; genus Triticum; species Triticum aestivum. The sequence continues at coordinate 42,370,561 of NC_057796.1, forward strand.
TTTATTACAAGACAACTACATGGCCATGCTTGTCTTGGACAACGTGTTCACATGTATGTAGCAGAACTAGCTTATGTTTTCGAGCTTGCTATCGTAGCTCATCTCCCGAGAATCTCTCAACCTCATCTCGTCGGTTTGTGTTGCAAACTTTCTTTTCCAGACATGCTGTCTGAAATATCCTGTTACCAACCAGATCTGAATCTCAGGCAGATATGATGGTTGGAACTTCTTCCAAGAGCTATGATATAGGTTCCAGTGAAGTGGACGCACCTAGCTGGAAGCACTATTATTCTAGTATCTTGATTAAGCCGTTTGGTCACTCCCCATGAGGATCTCGCATGACTAATTCTAGAAGTTGATCCTTATGGATTCTTGAGCTCCCGAAGTCCGACCTTTACTTGATGACCATGTTGATGCTTTAACCATGATCGTGGTATCTAGTACATCAAGGAGAACATTAGAAGCGGAGTGCTAAATGTCTCTCGGTCGATCATCCAGATTTTGTTTCCTTGGCATTGCTAAGGTAAAATCTGAGAAAGTGTTTGTCTTCCTTTGCATATGCGTCTTCCATCACTATTCATCATGGTAGTATGAGGTGTTGCCAGAATCCTCGGCACGGATGTTGGTAAAAGCTTGATGAATACGGAAATGCTCAAGTTCCAGAGAGCATGCTCAGACACTAGGTTATATCCTCGGTATCAATTGGAATGTGCCTTCCTTTTGCCGAGTTGTTCTATAACCATAGTTTCCGTTCCAAACTGGGTATGACATTCTTTTGAATTCCTTCAAACGATCAATTTTGAATTGCCTCAGGCTGGTATGAAGAGTTTCAATGATCTATGGATCAAAAGTAATTCTTTTGCCACTTAAGGGAATAATTCTACGAGCGACCTTCCCTAAGGTGCCCCGTTATGGAATCATGGCAATTTATTTCCTCGCTACTTTGACACATACTTACCATCTACTTACGCATGGAATTGTTGCCAACCAAATTGAACCTTCGTCTTCTGTTATCGACCACCCCTCTTAATGTATGGGTTATGTCTCAGCTCAAGAGATGATTCAACATCTCATTCCGCAAGTTGATCATGATTTGATTGATCTTCGTGAAGATCAAATCCTGTAGAGTTTCCCTCTCTTTCCCTTGTCGTGTTGGGTGAAGATCTGGAAAGCAAAGATGTCAAGATCAATATGATGCAATGAATCAACATCTTCGAGAAGAGCAATTGGATCGAGAAGATTGTGTTGGCCTTGTGTCCCCTTTCTCTTCTTACCTCACGTCTTGAATCTCGGGACGAGATTCTTGTTTAGTGAGGGTGAGTTGTCACATCCCTAGTTCTGGTTTGCTCTGGGCTAGCTAGTCATGTGTGCATCATGTTTAAAATTCAATTAATTTGAAATGGGGACTTGTGAAAGCCTCAGAAATCATTTTGAAAATGATCAAGATAAAAATTGCTTCAATTTGGCCCAAGAAAATGTTCCTGTTTTTCTGTAATAATATTGGCCAGAGTTAATCCAGTAAATATTTGCAACCAATATTTTTGGGAGCTCAGAAGTATTTATTTTTGGCCATTTGAGTTAATCCAGTAAATATTTGCACTGGATATATATATATATATATGTTATATATATTATATATGTCCAAAAATTCTGATTTTTACTTTGGGGATCTGGAATAATCCAATTAGTTCCTACATTAATTTCCAGAAGAAAATAAATCGGTTTAGTATTTTACTAAATCAGAAACAAAATTAAAGAAATAAAAGAAAACAAAATAGAAAAAAGCGGACAGAGGCTTACCTGGGCCACTTACCAGCCGGCCCAGCAGTTCGGTCCAGCTGACTGGCCACGGCAGTCGTCCCTCTCCTCTCGCCAGGAGGACAGGGGCGCGTGCCCGCGGCGCGCACGCACGCGCACCGCCACCTCCTGCCTAGCCTGCTACAGCCCGGTTCACCGGAGTCCTGTTAGCCTAGTGCTACAACCCGGATTCGCACGCTGCTGACCGACATGCTCGATGTTGATTCATGTATGCCAGTCCCCGTAAGTTAGTGCCACTTTGGGTTCACGACTAGTCATGTCGGCCCGGGTTCTCTGTCATAAGGATGCTAGCGACACTATCATATACGTGAGCCAAAAGGCGCAAACGGTCCCGGGCCATGGTAAGGCGACACCCGTGGGAATACCGTTCGTGAGGCCGCAAAGTGATATGAGGTGTTACCGGCTAGATCGATGTGACTTGGAATCGGGGTCCTGACATACCCTTTGCCTTTCATTGATCAAATGCTAGAAACATTATCTAAACATACACATTTTTGCTTTCTAGATGGTTACTCTGGCTTATCTCAAATACCTGTGTCAGGTGATGATCAAGCAAAGACCACTTTTACTTGCCCTTTCGGTAATTTTTCTTATAGACGTATGCCTTTTGGTTTATGTAATGCACCTGCTACCTTTCAAAGATGCATGATGGCTATATTCTCTGTCTTTTGTGAAAAGATTTGTGAGGTTTTCATGGACGATTTCTCAGTTTATGGATCCTCTTTTGATGATTGCTTGAGCAACCTTGATCGAGTTTTGCAGAGATGTGAAGAAACTAATCTTGTCTTGAATTGGGAGAAATGCCACTTTATGGTTAATGAAGGTATTGTCTTGGGGCATAAAATTTCTGAAAGAGGCATTGAAGTTGATAAAGCTAAAGTTGATGCTATTGAAAAGATGTCGTGTCCCAAGGACATCAAAGGTATAAGAAATTTCCTTGGTCAAGCCGGTTTTTATAGGAGGTTCATTAAGGACTTCTCAAAAATCTCTCGGACTCTGAGTAATCTATTACAAAAAGATATTCCTTTTGTCTTTGATGATGATTGTGCAGAAGCATTTGAAATACTAAAGAAAGCATTGATTTCTACACCTATTGTTCGGCCTCCTAATTGGAATTTACCCTTTGAAATTATGTGTGATGCTAGCGATTATGCTGTAGGTGCTGTTCTCGGACAAAGAGTTGATAAGAAATTAAATGTTATTCAATATGCTAGTAAAACACTAGATAGTGCCCAGAGAAATTATGCTACTACTGAAAAAGAATTCTTAGCAGTTGTATTTGCTTGTGATAAGTTGCGAACTTATATTGTTGATTCTAAAGTAACTATTCACACTGATCATGCTGCTATTAAATATCTTATGGAAAAGAAAGATGCTAAGCCTAGACTTATTAGATGGGTTCTCTTCCTACAAGAATTTTATTTGCATATTATTGATAGAAAGGGAGCTGAGAACCCCGTTGCAGACAACTTGTCTAGGTTAGAAAATGTTCTTGATGACCCACTACCTATTGATGATAGCTTTCCTGATGAACAATTAGCTGTCATAAATGCTTCTCGTACTGCTCCATGGTATGTTGATTATGCTAATTACACCGTTGCTAAATTTATACCACCTAGTTTCACATACCAGCAAAAGAAAAAGTTTTTCTATGATTTGAGACATTACTTTTGGGATGACCCACACCTTTATAAAGAAGGAGTAGATGGTGTTATTAGACGTTGTATACCTGAGCATTAACAGGAACAAATCCTACGCAAGTATCACTCCGAAGCTTATGGAGGACACCACGTTGGAGATAGAACTGCGCATAAGGTATTGCAATCCAGTTTTTATTGGCCTACTCTCTTCAAGGATGCTCATAAGTTTGTCTTATCTTTTGATGAATGCGAAAGAATTGGTAATATTAGTAGACGTCAGGAAATGCCTATGAATTATTCACTTGTTATTGAACCATTTGATGTTTGGGGCTTTGATTATATGGGATCGTTTCCTTCCTCTAATAGGTATACACATATTTTAGTTGCTGTTGATTACGTTACTAAGTGGGTAGAAGCTATTCCAACTAGTAGTGTTGATCATAACACCTCTATTAAGATGCTTAAAGAAGTTATTTTTCTGAGGTATGGAGTCCCTAGATATTTTATGACTGATGGTGGTTCACATTTTATTCATGGTGCTTCTCGTAAAATGCTTGCTAAGTATGATGTTAATCATAGAATTGCATCTCCTTATCACCCACAGTCTAGTGGTCAAGTAGAGTTGAGTAATAGAGAGCTCAAATTAATTTTGCAAAAGATTGTTAATAGATCTAGAAAGAATTGGTCCAAGAAACTTGATGATGCATTATGGCATATAGAACTGCATATAAAAATCCTATGGGTATGTCTCCGTATAAAATGGTTTATGGAAAAGCATGTCACTTACCTCTCGAGCTAGAACATAAGGCATATTGGGCCATTAAAGAGCTCAATTATGATTTGAAACGTGCCGGTGAGAAGAGGTTATTTGACATTAGCTCACTTGATGAATGGAGAACCCAAGCCTATGAGAATGCCAAGTTGTTTAGAGAAAAAGTTAAAGGATGGCATGACAAAAGGATACAAAAGCGCGAGTTTAATGTAGGAGATTATGTGTTGCTATACAACTCTCGTTTAAGATTTTTTGCAGAAAAGCTTCTCTCTAAATGGGAAGGTCTACGTTATCGAGGAGGTCTATCGTTTCGGTGCCATAAAAATCAACAACTTCGAAGGCACAAATCGGAAGGTGGTGAACGGTCAAAGAATCAAACATTATATCTCAGGTAATCCCATAAATGTTGAAACTAATATTATTGAAACCGTAACCCCGGAGGAATACATAAGAGACACTTTCCAGAACGTTTCAGACTCCGAAAAGGAATAGGTACGTGGTACGGTAAGTAAACCGACTCCAAAACAGTTCTAATGGCAATTTTTCTCCGTTTTGGAATATTTAGAAAAATAGGAAAATAAGAAGCAGTTCGGAAAGGACACGAGGCTTCCACGAGAGTGGGACGCGCGCCCCCCTGCCTCGTGGGAACCTCGTGTGCTCTCCGGACTTTGTTTTCTTGCACGATACTTCTTTCGGTCGGTAAGAAATCATTATATAATCTCCCGAAGGTTTTAACCACCATATCACGCAAATATCCTCTGTTTTTGTTTCGAGCTGTTTTTCTGACAGATCTAGATCACCATGATGTCTCCAAGCGCCCCCAAGGACAAGTTCTTCGAGAAGGTCATCAACCCCTACCTCGCGGAGGTGCTGCAACACCCTCAAACCATTGAGATGCGTGATGGGTTGCTGCACATCCGCGATGTTGAGGGACCAAGGAGGACCGGAAGCGTGGAGACGAGGCTCGAAGCAATGGAACAACAAGTTTTCAAGTGCCAGGGGATGGTGGAACGTGGACTCAACGCCAAGCACATGATGATCGCAGAGTTCACCAACAACCACAAGTTGGATGCCAACAACATTGGGGAGACCATCTTCAAGCTTCACGAGAAGATCAAGGATCTCCAAGCCCAAACCTATGACCTGCAGAACCAAAACTATGAGTATGAATATAGATTCAAGAGGATGAGTTTGGCTGCAGATTTGAGGATCCCTGAGACACGATCATCCTTCTATGATGGTGAGCCTATGCCTTGGAAGATGGACGACAAGCCCACATCATCAACAACTCCACCATCTTCTTCACCAGCAAAAGAGATATAATCACATGGGTATGGGCACTCCCCTTGGCAACTGCCAAGCTTGGGGGAGGTGCCCTGGTATCGTATCACCATCACAGTCCTATCTTTACCGTTTTTCTTAGTTTGATCCTTTTAGTAATATCTTGTTCTGGTAGAATAAAGTTTTTGATATGATATAGTTTTGAGTTTTGCTTTATGATCCCTTTATGTAATCGAGTCCGTGAGCTATATATAATAAAGATTAGTGTTGAGTCAAGGGCTTAATTTTCTTGCTATGATCTTGAGGGAATAAAAGAAAAGAGAAAGAATAAAAAGTAACAAAGAGATCATATTGATCTTATGGAGAGTAATGACTTCACATATAAAGAGTATGATGATTAAAAATTGTTGAGAGTTGACAAACATAGTTTTGGTCATCGTTGCAATTAATAGGAAGTGATAAAGAAAGAGAGGTTTCACATATAAATATACTATCCTGGACATCTTTTATGATTGTGAGCACTCATTAAAATATGACATGCTAAAGAGTTGATGTTGGACACGGAAGACAACGTAATGGGTTATGTTTTCTTATATCTGAAATAAAGTATATTGTCATGGATCATCCAACATGTTGCGCTTGCCTTTCCTTCTCATTCTAGCCAAATTCTTTGCACCAAGTAGAGATACTAATTGTGCTTCCAAATATCCTTAAACCCAGTTTTGCCATGAGAGTCCACCATATCTACCTATGGATTGAGTAAGATCCTTCAAGTAAGTTGTCATTGGTGCATGCAATAAAAATTTCTCTCTAAATATGTATGACTTATTAGTGGGGAGAAAATAAGCTTCATACGATCTTGTGATGTGGAATAAATAAAAGCGACGGACTGCATAATAAAGGTCCACATCACAAGTGGCAATATAAAGTGACGTTCTTTTGCATTAAGATTTCGTGCATCCAATCATGAAAGTGCATGACAACCTCTGCTACCCTCTGCGAAGGGCTTATCTTTTACTTTTATCTCTTACCCTTATGCAAGAGTCATGGTGATTTTCACCTTTCCTTTTTTACATTTTATCCTTTGGCAAGCACCTTGTGTTGGAAAGATCCTGATATATATATATCCAATTGGATGTAAGTTAGCATGAACTATTGTTGTTGACATTACCCTTGAGGTAAAAGGTTGGGAGGCGAAGCTATAAGCCCCTATCTTTCTTTGTGTCCGATTAAAACTCCATAACCACAAGTATTGCGTGCGTGTTAGCAATTGTGAAAGACTTAATGATAGTTGAGTATGTGGACTTCCTGAAAAGCTCTTATATTGACTCTTTCCGATGTTATGATAATTTGCAATTGCCTCAGTGACTGAGATTATAGTTTGTTAGTTCTCAATGAAGTTTCTGATTCATACTTGACGTTGTAAATAGATTATTACTCGAGCATAAGAAATAATATGACAATATCCATACATGTTGCTGTTATAAGAATAATCATGATGCCCTCATGTCCGTATTTTATTTTATAGACACCTCTATCTCTAAACATGTGGACATATTTATCGTTATCGGCTTCCGCTTGAGGACAAGCGAGGTCTAAGCTTGGGGGAGTTGATACGTCCATTTTGCATCATGCTTTTATATCGATATTTATTGCATTATGGGTTGTTATTACACGTTATGTCATAGTACTTATGCCTATTCTCTCTTATTTTACAAGGTTTACATGAAGAGGGAGAATGCCGGCAGCTGGAATTCTGGGCTGGAAAAGGACCAAATATTAGAGACCTATTATGCACAACTCCAAAAGTCCTGAAACTCCACGGAAGTTATTTTTGGAAATAATAAAAAATACTGAGCAAAGAAAATACCAGAAGGGGCCCACACCCTGGCGACGAGGGTGGGGGCGCGCCCCCTGTTGGCCCTCCGGTGCCCATCTTGTGCTATATGAAGTCTTTCGTCCGAGAAAAAAACATAAGCAAGCTTACAGGACGAAACTCCGCCGCCACGAGGCGGAACCTTGGCGGAACCAATCTAGGGCTTCGGCAGAGCTGTTCTGCCGGGGAAACTTCCCTCCGGGAGGGGGAAATCATCGCCATCGTCATCACCAACACTCCTCTCATCGGGAGGGGGCCAATCTCCATCAACATCTTCACCAGCACCATCTCCTCTCAAACCCTAGATCATCTCTTGTATCCAATCTTTGTCCAAAGCCTTAGATTGGTACTTGTGGGTTGCTAGTAGTGTTGATTACTCCTTGTAGTTGATGCTAGTTGGTTTATTTGGTGGAAGATCATATGTTCAGATCCTATATGCATATTAATACTCCTCTGATTATGAACATGAATATGCTTTGTGAGTAGTTACGTTTGTTCCTGAGGACATGGGAGAAGTCTTGCTATTAGTAGTCATGTGAATTTGGTATTCGTTCGATATTTTGATGAGATGTATGTTGTCTCTCCTCTAGTGGTGTTATGTGAACGTCGACTACATGACACTTCAGCATTGTTTGGGCCTAGAGGAAGGCATTGGGAAGTAATAAGTAGATGATGGGTTGCTTGAGTGACAGAAGCTTAAACCCTAGTTTACGCATTGCTTCGTAAGGGGCTGATTTGGATCCATATGTTTCATGCTATGGTTAGGTTTACCTTAATACTTCTTTTGTAGTTGCGGATGCTTGCAATAGGGGTTAATCATAAGTGGGATGCTTGTCCAAGTAAGGACAGCACCCAAGCACCGGTCCACCCACATATCAAATTATCAAAGTAACGAACGCGAATCATATGAACGTGATGAAAACTAGCTTGACGATTATTCCCATGTGTCCTCGGGAGCACTTTTATCTATATAAGAGTTTGTCTAGGCTTGTCCTTTGCTACAAAAAGGATTGGGCCACCTTGCTGCACTTTATTTACACTTTTTACTCGTTACAAATTACCTTATCACAAAACTATCTGTTACCAATAATTTCAGTGCTTGCAGAGAATACCTTGCTGAATATCGCTTATCATTTCCTTCTGCTCCTTGTTGGGTTCGACACTCTTACTTATCGAAAGGACTATGATAGATCCCCTATACTTGTGGGTCATCATAGTAATTCCTGGATCAATTTCCCGGCGTGGTTGAATTACACTTGTGTCTGCTAATAACGCCAAAGTGATTGCAAGGTACTGCATTTCCCACAAAAATGGAACCATTCAAATTAACAAGTTCTCGCTTCTTGTGGCAATGCATCCATATTGGAAAATTGGAGACACTGTTCTACTCCTGCTCTACCAAGGCACGGGAGGGCTCTTCCTTTTCATTGACGAGATGCCGAGTCGCTGTAATCAAGCTGCTTCCAGTGGATAGTTGTGGTTGTTGGCCCTCAGCCTCTTAAAATGTGCTAGCTGTTACTATATATGTTAAGTATGTAGATATGGACCATATGGTTGTTAGCCCTTAGCCTCTTAAAATGTGATAATTGTTACTATGTTAAGTATGTGGATATGGACCATATGGTTGTCAAAATTGTGTTACAAAGATCCTCCTTTTGTCGAATAGTGTAACCACTATTGTCGGGGAAATGACACCTATGGGATCACAGGAATCCCTACTACGGTTGACGGGGCGCGGGGTTGTGAGAAGAGCAGGTTTAGGAGTCAGAACACAGTTCGTTTACCCAGGTTCGGGCCGCGAGGATGCGTAATACCCTAGTTCTGCTTTGGTGTGTATTTGAGAGAGTTCTTGAGCTCTCGAACTAGCTACGGTGGATGCGTAGTCCAAAAGAGCCGAATCCTTCTCCTGGTTGCCTCGGGCCTCCTTTTATAGGCAAAAGGGCTCGCCACAGTGGCACACAAGAGGTGGAAAGGCGTACAGTGCGCGAGCTTATCGCTTGGTATTACGGGACAAGACGCATTTAATGTGTCGCTTAGGTGTCCCCTTGCTTTATCGGGGATGGGAACAGGGCCCGTCCCGTCCGTCGCCGCCCCGTCTTGCTTCGACACGCGCCCAGGCCAGCGATGCGTGTGGTGCCATGTAGGCAGGCAGGCAGCTGAGGTGGCGCGGTGGTGGAGTCTTCACGAAGATTTGCATGCCACCACGCTGGTGCTTGCTGGGTTGGTGTGGAGTTCGCCCGTCGCCACGCAGGTGCCTGCCCAGCTGGTTGGGCTAGCACCTGCATGGGGACGGCGGTGGTGTCTTGGTAGGCGCGGGCTTGGTTGTAGCCTCGCTGATGCCCTCGGCAAGGGTCTTGCCGGGTCGTCGTGGTCGTCCCCGGCAAGGATCTTGCCGGGGGTCTTGTGGATTTCCTCGGCTAGGATACCGCCGAGGGTCGCCGTCTTCTGGTCCTCATCTGGTCTCGTGTGTTTATGATCTTGACAAAGATCTGCATGCCACCACAGAGGTGCCTCCCGAGCCTTGGTTCCAACGTAGTCATTGGCGGCGCTAGGAACTCTTGGGATCGAGGGTGGCTCGCTTTGCTGGTACTGCGCAAGTTGCCCCAGCAAGGCTCTTGCCGTGGCCGCGGAGGCTGCCCCGGCAAGGGCCTTGCCGGGGGAGTCTACCTCGCCCTCTTGCTCTTTGGTGTTTCTGGTCTTGGCGTTGCCTTGACCGTCTTGTGCTCCGGCTTCTCTCCGGCCTCCCTCCTCTTCCCTGCTAAGTGTGGCCGCGGCGCGCGGCTCTGACTGCCCGTGCACAAGTAAAGGGGTCAAAAGGAGAGCGCCTACTTTTGTACACCGACAGGAGCCCCCGGGTCTGGGCCACACATAAGCGCTGCGCATTGTTGGGCCAGGCCCAGAACGGTGCGCGGGCAGGTGGGGCGGATTTTACCATGGTAACTTTTCATCCACTGCGCTTCCCACGACCCGCGTTGAACGCGCGACGTGGAAGGTCGTGCGTGATGTGTGTCATGCGTGGGGCGGCTCCCGCATGCATGCATCACATCATGGTAAAGAGGCGGCTCGCGCCTTCCCCAAAAAGAGGGAGGCGCAGAGGCACGGCTCATTTACTCGGGCGGACTCGGGTTGTGGCCTTCAAGGCGTCCGTGCCCCATGATCACGGGGTGGGGAACGGTCGCCTCACCCGTCCCCTCAATTCTGCTCGCTCGCCACGTGTCCCCCATGCAGGTGGCAGGCAGTGGAGGCAGGAAACCGGGCCGTCGGTGATTGGGGCAGCGGGTCGGTCTCGATTCCCTGCGCCCCCGATGGCCGGATTGGCCGAGCGGGGCGACCGAGCCCCGATCCCGCCCCTTTATAAGAAGGGGGAGGGGGACGGCATCCCACATCCTTTCATCGTCCATCTCCATTCACTTCGGCTCCTTTCTTCCGTCTGCCATGGCGAGAGGGGGCGCCGGCCCTTCAACGGTGGCGGCGAGGGTCGCTGCTCGACAGCGCGTCCATCCTTCCCAAGAACTTGTGGCGGCGGAGCCGGCCACGAGAGGAAGGGGGAGGGGCGAGGCCGAGGTCACCGTGGCGCTCGGGGAAGAGGGGGACGGGGCAGCGTTCCGGCCTCGCCCCCGCCAGCGATGCCTCCCTCGATGGAGGGCCACGTCGGGGACCAGCCCCGTGAGTTCTTCATCAGACTGCGCCGGCCACCGCCTCGCAGCCTCCATCTCCCTACCCCATTTGATCGGGGGAGCTCGATTCACCCCAGACCCTCAGGCTGCACATGAGGGCTGCGGGAATGGTGGCACGCAGGTCGATGTTGACTTCCCCGCTCCTCACGTCATGTACCTCCGTCGCGGGTGGAAGACATTCGCTCGCATCCACAGCCTGACGGCGGGGCTCGTTCTCTACTTCAAATTAATGGAGAACGGCCTGCTCTCCGTCAAGGTCTTTGGAGATCTTGGAACTCGCCTGAAGTGCTGCATGGAGAGCTCCTCCGACGATGAAGATTCTTCCTCGAGCGGGAGTGACGAGGAGGACAGCGACAGCAACGACGAGGGCGTCGAGCAGCGGGCCGCCGGCCCCGACTCCGACTGACCGCGTTGCCCCTTCCTCGGCCATGCGCCCTGCCGAGGGCCTTCCTCGTCAAGCTCTCCATCGGCGCGTTCCCCGTCGCCTCCTTGGGCGGCTGGCGTAGGAGGGCTGGAGAAGGCAAAGAATGCGGGCGGCGGCCGTCAAGTCGCAGTGCGCGGGCACCGACGCCTTCGTCGCGTATCGTCGGCCCCCTGCCTCATCTTCTAGCTCCGGCACCGGGATGCCCTCTTGGTGACTTCTGCTTCTCGCACCTCGCCTAGGCGCTCCTTTCGCCCTCCCGCTACCTTGCTCCATCTCGTGAGGAGAGGGACAAGAAAGGGATTACGGGTATCTTATCTTTTTTTGGTTTGTAAGCCTGCGGGCACTTGTAAGATTTAAAACTTGTAATCCCCTTGCTCATGTTTTTCATCCCGTATGAACTGTACCTGTATGGGACGTTTTTAATGAAAAAGGGTCCTTGCCGGGTTCTTTGTGCGTGAACGAGGCCCATGCCAACGAACGAATCCTTGTTATTTTTAAGATAAACATTGTCGCCCGGCAACAGGCCTTGTCGTCCCCCACTTCAGTCGACCATTCTCACGCTCGTGGCGGAGACAGGGGCGAAGTAGAGTTAGGCCATTCGTTCATTTCCTTGCCACCACGACTACGACCAAGTTCTGACCCAGGGGATAGCTCTTGGGTACAGGAAAAGGGGAGCACGGTGGTTTAAGAATTTAAACGAGGTATCACATGTCCCAGTTCCATACGGAAATGCATAACAGGGGATGAAAGACTTATCTGAACCCGCAGCCCCTGGCAACCTTGGCTTGCCGTGGTTGGATCCTTGTGTCTTCAGCCCTCGGCACTCTTGGCTTGCCAGGGCCGGAGCGTCGGTTCATTCTCTTTCTTCCGAGTGGCTCAGCAGAAGCGAAGACAGAAAGACGCACACTCGACCTCTAGGCTAGGGGTTAGTCGCCGCTAAGCACTGTCAACCATAACCGAGGGAGAGACTTAACCTAGCATGCATGCTATAACTTAGGGCACCAGCGCTTCATTTGTTTATGCTAAGGATCTGCGCCTGGCTTTGTACAAAGGGTTACATGCCCTGTTGGCAAGGCTTGTACAAAAGGGTGTCTTGCCGGGGGGCCCGGCAACCGCGCCTTATGGGTAAAACTTGCGAAGATGTTCAATGTTCCAGCAGTTGCTCACTGGAATAGCATCTTCGGTCTCCAGGCGGACTGCACCGGGCCTGGTGACTCGCATTACCCGATAAGGGCCTTCCCACTTGGGCGTCAACTTGTTGGAATTCTTGGCCGATTGAACGCGCCGAAGAACAAGGTCGCCTTCCTCAAGGCTTCGGGCATGAACCTTGCGGCTATGGTAGCGGTGCAAGGCTTGCTGGTAGCGTGCTGCTCTCACAGCCGCCCAAAGACGATCTTCCTCAAGGAGCATTGTGTCATCTTGACGCAAGTGCTCTTGCTCAAGCTCGTCATAAGCGAGCACTCGAGGTGACCCGTATATGAGTTCCATGGGGAGAACTGCTTCTGCCCCGTATACTAGGGCAAAGGGTGTCTGGCCGGTGGCTCGATTTGGCGTCATCCTGAACTACCAAAGAACCGCAGGCAACTCATCAATCCAGCGCCTTCCGCTCTTGTGCAGCCTGTCAAAAGTCTTTGTCCGCAGGCCTCACAACACTTCAGCATTTGCCCTCTCCGGCTAGCTGTTGCTTCGTGGATGTGCCACGGAAGCGAAATAGACCTTGATGCCGAGGTCTTGGATGTATTGCATGAACATGTGGCTTGTGAACTACATGCCGTTGTCGGTGATGACTCTGTTCGGCACACCAAAACGATAGACTAGCCCTTTGAAAAACTTGACGGCTGACTGTGTGGTCACCTTCCTAACTGCTTCCACCTCCGGCCACTTTGTGAACTTGTCAATTGCAACGTACAAGTACTCAAAGCCCCCAACAGCACGGGGGAAAGGGCACAGTATGTCGAGCCCCCAGACGGAAAATGGCCAGGAGAGAGGAATTGTTTCAAGGGCTTGAGATAGTTGATGAAGCTTCTTCGAATGGAACTGACACGCTTCGCACTTGGTTACTAGTGCCGTGCATCCTGGAGGGCAGTGGGCCAGAAGAAACCCTACCGAACGCCTTGCTGGAAAGGGCCCTCGAGCCTATGTGGGAGCCACATATGCCTCCATGTATTTCCGCCAACACCTCCAGTCCTTCTTCTCAGGGAATGCACTTCAATTTCACACCATTCAGTCTCCTCCTGTACAGGACGTCATCGACGAACTAATACATAGCAGACCGACGGGCTACTTTCTCCGCTTCTTCCTGCTCCTCAGGAAGCTCCCTGTTTGGATGAATCAGATGGTATGATGTGCCCATGCCGGAGCCTGGGCTCGACGGCAAGGACCAAAGGCATTTCTTCTGCCATGGGAGCGGTCGTCTCTACGGCTAGGGCTTGACGGCCTGCCGGAGTCGGTCGCCCCTCAGCAGGCTCAGAACCCACGACAACACCCTTGCCGGCGGCCCCCGGGTGCTCAACGGGAAAGTACTTGCCGGGGCCTGATTTCCTCCGCTTGTTCTGCTCTGTTGATGGTTCGACGAATGGTTGAGTTAACCGAAGCAAAAAGGTATCTCGTTTCACAGGTAGCTTGAATGCAGCGCGCTTTGACAGGTAATCGGCGACGTCATTCTCCGCTCGGGGAACATGCTCCACTTGTATACCGTCAAAGCGCTCCTCCAGCTTCCTCACCTCATCTACGTAGGCCTCTATCAACAGGCTCTGATAATCTTTATTGACTTGTCTGACGACAAGTTGTGAATCACCCCTGACGATGAGCTTTTTAACTCCGAGGTCTGCCGCGATCCTGAGACCGGCAAGCAACCCCTCGTACTCAGCAGTGTTGTTGGTGGACATCTCCCTGGGAAAGTGCATCTGGATTACATACTTGAGGTGCTCTCCGGTGGGTGCGACGAGCAGCACACCAGCACCGGTGCCTTGCAGCGAGAAAGCTCCGTCAAAGTACATAATCCAGTCGCGAGCTGTTTTCTTGCCGGGGAGAGTGGTCTCCTGTATGTCTTCATCCGGCGTTGAGGTCCATTCTGCAATGAACTCCGCCAGGACTCTACTCTGGATTGTTGAAGTACTTTCAAACTTCAACCCAAAGCTTGATAACTCCAAGGCCCACTCCACAATCCTTCCGGTTGCGTCTGGGTTGTGCAGTATCCGTTGCAACGGGAGGCGGGTGACGACAGTAATCTCGTGGGCTTGGAAGTAGTGATGCAGCTTCCTCGAGACCATAAGGAGGCCGAAGAGCTATTTCTGCACACCGGAGTACCTTGACCTAGTCCCCCGCAAGAGGGAGCTGACAAAGTACACCGGGTGCTACATCATCTTCTTCTTCTGCACCACTTCATTTGGCTGCGCGAGCCCTATCCGGATGGCGTCAGACTCCGCTGGGGGCCTTGCCTTGCTGGCACCAGGCCCTGCCGTGGGAATCTCTGACTTGCCATCTGCCAGTCTTGCCGTTGCCACTGCCTCTTCGTCGACCTCCCTCTGCGCCACCAGTGCGGCACTGACCACTTGATTCGTCGCCGCCAGATACAGTAGCAACGACTCTTGCGGTTTAGACGCCACCAGTACTGGTGTAGAAGAGAGGTATTTCTTCAGGTCCTGCAGTGCTGCTTCGGCCTCTGGGGTCCACTCCATTGGGCCCGCCTTTTTCAAATTTTTGAAAAAGGGAAGGGCGCGCTCGGCAGGCTTGGAGATGAATCGGCTCATGGCGGCAACGCAGCCAGTGAGCCGACGCACATCCTTGATCCGCTTGGGCGCCTCAACCTGCTCGATACCCTTGATCTTGTCTGGGTTTGCCTTGATCCCACGCTGCGACACAAAGAACCCGAGCAGTTTGCCGGATGGAACACTGAAGACACACTTCTCAGGGTTCAGCTTGAGGTTGATCTTGTGCAGGTTGGCAAACGTCTCTTCTATGTCTTGCACAAGAGTTGCCTTGTCCTTGGTTTTGACCACTATGTCATCCGTGTAAGCTTCCATATTTCTATGTAGCTGCGACTCAAAACCAATTTGGACCGCCCTCGCGAACGTCAAGCCAGCACTCTTCAACCCGAAAGGCATCCGTAAAGGCCAATACATACCACATGGGTGTCGGGGAACGTAGTAATTTCAAAATTTTCCTACGCACACGCAGGATCATGGTGATGCATAGCAACGAGAGGGGAGAGTATTGTCCACGTACCCTCGTAGACCGAAAGCAAAAACGTTAGCACAACGCAGTTCATGTAGTCGTACGTCTTCACGATCCGACCGATCCAAGTACCAAACATACAACACCTCCGAGTTCAGCACACGTTCAGCTCGATGACGTCCCGCGCACTCCGATCCAGTAGAGCTTCATGGGAGAGTTCCGTCAGCACGACGGCATGATGACTGTGATGATGTTGCTACCAATGCAGGGCTTCGCCTAAGCACCGCTACGATATGACCGAGGTGGAATAAGGTGGTGGGGGCACCGCACACGGCTGGAATAGATCAACAGATCAACTTGTGTGTCTAGAGGTGCCCCCCTGCCCCCGTATATAAAGGAGCAAGGGGGAGGCCGGCCGGCCCTCTATGGCGCGCCAGGAGGAGGAGTCCTCCTCCTAGTAGGAGTAGGACTCCCCTCTTTCCTTCTCCTACTAGGAGGGGGAAAGGAAGGGGGAGAGGGAGAGGGAGAAGGAAAGGGGGGCGCCGCCCCCCCCCCCCCTCTCCTAGTCCAATTCGGACCAGAGGGGGAGGGGGGCGCGGCCTGCCCTAGGCCAGCCCTCTCTCTCTCTCCACTAAGGCCCATAAGGCCCATTATTTCTCCCGGGGGGGTTCCGGAAACCCTCCGGCACTCCGGTTTTCTCCGAAATCATTCGGAAGACTTCCGGTGTCCGTATATAGTCGTCCAATATATCGATCTTTACATCTCGACCATTTCGAGACTCCTCGTCATGTCCGTGATCATATCCGGGACTCCGAACTACCTTCGATACATCAAAACACAAAAACTCATAATACCGATCGTCACCAAACTTTAAGTGTGCGGACCCTACGGGTTCGAGAACTATGTAGACATGACCGAGACACGTCTCCGATCAATAACCAATAGTGGAACATGGATGCTCATATTGGCTCCCACATATTCTACAAAGATCTTTATCGGTCAAACCGCATAACAACATACGTTGTTCCCTTTGTCATTGGTATGTTACTTGCCCGAGATTCGATCGTCGGTATCTCAATACCTAGTTCAATCTCGTTAACGGCAAGTTTCTTTACTCGTTATGTAATGCATCATCCCGCAACTAACTCATTAGTCACATTGCTTGCAAGGCTTATAGTGATGTGCATTACTGAGAGGGCCCAGAGATACCTCTCCGACAATCGGAGTGACAAATCCTAATCTCAAAATACGCCAACTCAACAAGTACCTTCGGAGACACCTGTAGAGCACCTTTATAATCACCCAGTTACGTTGTGACGTTTGGTAGCACACAAAGTGTTCCTCTGGTAAACGGGAGTTGCATAATCTCATACTCATAGGAACATGTATAAGTCATGAAGAAAGCAATAGCAACATACTAAACGATCAAGTGCTAAGCTAACAGAATGGGTCAAGTCAATCACATCATTCTCCTAATGATGTGATCCCGTTAATCAAATGACAACTCATGTCCATGGCTAGGAAACTCAACCATCTTCGATTAACGAGCTAGTCAAGTATATGCATACTAGTGACACTATGTTTGTCTATGTATTCACACATGTATTATGTTTCCAGTTAATACAATTCTAGCATGAATAATAAACATTTATCATGATATAAGGAAATAAATAATAACTTTATTATTGCCTCTAGGGCATATTTCCTTCAGTCTCCCACTTGCACTAGAGTCAACAATCTAGATTACACAGTAATGATTCTAACACCCATGGAGTCTTGGTGTTGATCATGTTTTGCTCGTGGAAGAGGCTTAGTCAACGGGTCTGCAACATTCAGATCCGTATGTATCTTGCAAATCTCTACATCTCCCACCTGGACTTGGTCCCGGATGGAATTGAAGCGTCTCTTGATGTGCTTGGTTCTCTTGTGAAATCTGGATTCCTTTGCCAAGGCAATTGCACCAGTATTGTCACAAAAGATTTTCATTGGTCCCGATGCACTAGGTATGACACCTAGATCGGATATGAACTCCTTCATCCAGACTCCTTCATTTGCTGCTTCCGAAGCAGCTATGTACTCCGCTTCACACATAGATCCTGCCACGACGCTTTGTTTAGAACTGCACCAACTTACAGCTCCACCGTTCAAATATAAACATGTATCCAGTTTGCGATTTAGAATCGTCCGGATCAGTGTCAAAGCTTGCGATGTAACCATTTACGACTAGCTCTTTGTCACCTCCATAAACGAGAAACATATCCTTAGTCCTTTTCAGGTATTTCAGGATGTTCTTGACCGCTGTCCAGTGATCCACTCCTGGATTACTTTGGTACCTCCCTGCTAAGCTAATAGCCAAGCACACATCAGGTCTGGTACACAGCATTGCATACATGATAGAGCCTATGGCTGAAGCATAGGGA
Organism: Triticum aestivum; assembly: GCF_018294505.1. NCBI lineage: Eukaryota > Viridiplantae > Streptophyta > Magnoliopsida > Poales > Poaceae > Triticum > Triticum aestivum. Next base: position 42,388,645 of record NC_057796.1, read on the forward strand.
ACATCTTTCATTTTCTCTTTATCTTCTGCAGTGGTCGGGTATTGAGTCTTACTCAACTTCACACCTTGTAACACAGGCAAAAACCCTTTCTTTGCCTGATCCATTTTGAACTTCTTCAAAACTTTGTCAAGGTATGTGCTTTGTGAAAGTCCAATCAAGCGTCTTGATCTATCTCTATAGATCTTGATGCCCGATAAGTAATCAGCTTCACCGAGGTCTTCCATTGAAAAACTCTTATTCAAGTATCCTTTTATGCTATCCAGAAATTCTATATCATTTCCAGTCAGTAATATGTCATCCACATATAATATTAGAAATGTTACGGAGCTCCCACTCACTTTCTTGTAAATACAGGCTTCTCCAAAAGTCTGTATAAAACCATATGCTTTGATCACACTATCAAAATGTTTATTCCTACTCCGAGAGGCTTGCACCAGTCCATAAATGGATCGCTGGAGCTTGCACACTTTGTTAGCTCCCTTTGGATCGACAAAACCTTCTGGTTGCATCATATACAACTCTTCTTCCGGAAATCCATTCAGGAATGCAGTTTTGACATCCATTTGCCAAATTTCATAATCATAAAATGCGGCAATTGCTAACATTATTCAGACAGACCTAAGCATCGCTACGGGTGAGAAAGTCTCATCGTAGTCAACTCCTTGAACTTGTCGAAAACCTTTCGCAACAAGTCAAGCTTTGTAGACAGTAACATTACCGTCAGCGTCAGTCTTCTTCTTGAAGATCCATTTATTCTCTATGGCTTGCCGATCATCGGGCAAGTCAACCAAAGTCCACACTTTGTTCTCATACATGGATCCCATCTCCGATTTCATGGCATCAAGCCATTTTGCGGAATCTGGGCGCACCATCGCTTCTTCATAGTTCGTAGGTTCGCTTTGGTCAAGTAACATGACCTCCAGAATAGGATTACCATACCACTCTGGTGTGGATCTTACTCTGGTTGACCTACGAGGTTCAGTAGTAACTTGATCTGAAGTTTCATGATCAATATCATTAGCTTCCTCACTAATTGGTGTAGGTGTCACAGGAACCGGTTTCTGTGATGAACTACTTTCCAATAAGGGAGCAGGTACAGTTACCTCATCAAGTCCTACTTTCCTCCCACTCACTTCTTTCGAGAGAAACTCCATTTCTAGAAAGGATCCATTCTTAGCAACGAATGTCTTGCCTTCGGATCTGTGATAGAAGGTGTACCCAATAGTTTCCTTTGGGTATCCTATGAAGACACATTTCTCCGATTTGGGTTTGAGCTTATCAGGTTGAAGATTTTTCACATAAGCATCGCAGCCCCAAACTTTAAGAAACGACAACTTTAGTATCTTGCCAAACCATAGTTCATAAGGCGTCGTCTCAACGGATTTCGATGGTGCCCTATTTAACATGAATGCAGCCGTCTCTAAAGCGTAACCCCAAAACGATAGCGGTAAATCAGTAAGAGAAATCATAGATCGCACCATATCTAGTAAAGTACGATTATGACGTTCGGATACTTAAATATTCCGCATTGTTTCAAATGTAGACCAAACTCGTAACTTAAATATTCTCCTCCACGATCAGACCGTAGAAACTTTATTTTCTTGTAACGATGATTTTCCAATTCACTCTGAAATTCTTTGAACTTTTCAAATGTTTCAGACTTATGTTTCATTAAGTAGATATACCCATATCTGCTCAAATCATCTGTGAAGGTGAGAAAATAACGATACTCGCCGCGAGCCTCAACATTCATCGGACCACATACATCAGTATGTATGATCTCCAACAAATCTGTTGCTCGCTCCATTGTTCCGAAGAACGGCGTTTTAGTCATCTTGCCCATAAGGCATGGTTCGCAAGTACCAAGTGATTCATAATCAAGTGATTCCAAAAGTCCATCAGTATGGAGTTTCTTCATGCGCTTTACACCAATATGACCCAAACGGCAGTGCCACAAATAAGTTGCACTATCATTATCAACTCTGCATCTTTTGGCTTCAACATTATGAATATGTGTATCACTACTATCGAGATTCAACAAAAATAGACCACTCTTCAAGGGTGCATGACCATAAAAGATATTACTCATATAAATAGAACAACAATTATTCTCAGATTTAAATGAATAACCGTCTCACATCAAACAAGATCCAGATATAATGTTCATGCTTAACGCTGGCACCAAATAACAATTATTTAGGTCTAAAACTAATCCCGAAGGTAGATGTAGAGGTAGCGTGCCGACGGCGATCACATCGACTTTGGAACCATTTCCCACGCGCATCATCACCTCGTCCTTAGCCAGTGTTCGCTTAACCCGTAGTCCCTGTTTCGAGTTGCAAATATTAGCAACAGAACCAGTATCAAATACCCAGGTGCTACTGCGAGCTCTAGTAAGGTAGACATCAATAACATGTATATCACATATACCTTTGTTCACCTTGCCATCCTTCTTATCCGCCAAATACTTGGGGCGGTTCCGTTTCCAGTGACTAGTCTGCTTGCAGTAGAAGCACTCAGTCTCAGGCTTAGGTCTAGACTTGGGTTTCTTCTCTTGAGCAGCAAATTGTTTGCCGTTATTCTTGAAGTTCCCCTTCTTCTTCCCTTTACCCTTTTTCTTGAAACTGGTGGTCTTATTGACCATCAACACTTGATGCTCCTTCTTGATTTCTACCTCCGCAGCCTTTTGCATTGCGAAGAGCTCGGGAATTGTCTTATCCATCCCTTGCATATTATAGTTCATCACGAAGGTCTTGTAGCTTGGTGGCAGTGATTGAAGAATTCTGTCAATGACACTATCATCCGGAAGATTAACTCCCAGTTGAATCAAGTGATTGCAGTACCCAGACATTCTGAGTATATGTTCACTGACAGAACTATTCTCCTCCATCTTGCAGCTGTAGAACTTATTGGAGACTTCATATCTCTCAATCCGGGCATTTGCTTGAAATATTAACTTCAACTCCTGGAACATCTCATATGCTCCATGACATTCAAAACGTCGTTGAAGCCCCGGTTCTAAGCCATACAGCATGGCACACTGAACTATCAAGTAGTCATCAACACGCAACTGCTAGGCATTCACAATGTTTGCAGTTGCCGGCGCAGGTGGTACACCTAGCGGTGCATCCAGGATGTAATTCTTCTGTGCAGTAATGAGGATAATCCTCAAGTTACGGACCCAGTCTGTGTAATTGCTACCATCATATTTCAACTTTGCTTTCTCAAGGAACGCATTAAAATTCAACGGAACAACAACACGGGCCATCTATCAACATAGACAAGCAAAATACTATCAGGTACTAAGTTCATGATAAATTTAAGTTCAATTAATCATATTACTTAAGTACTCCCACTTAGATAGACATCCCTCTAATCATCTAAGTGATCACGTGATCCAAATCAACTAAACCATGTCCGATCATCACGTGAGATGGAGTAGTTTTCAATGGTGAACATCACTATGTTGATCATATCTACTATCACGATCGACCTTTCGGTCTCAGTGTTCTGAGGCCATATCTGCATATGCTAGGCTCGTCAAGTTTAACCCGAGTATTCTGCGTGTGCAAAACTGGCTTGCACCCGTTGTAGATGAACGTAGAGCTTATCACACCCGATCATCACGTGGTGTCTCGGCACGACGAACTTTGGCAACAGTGCATACTCAGGAGAACACTTTTATCTTGAAATTTAGTGAGAGATCATCTTATAATGCTACCGTCAATCAAAGCAAAATAAGATGATGATACGTCTCCAACGTATCTATAATTTTTGATTGTTCCATGCTATATTATATTCTGTTTTGGACATTATTGGGCTTTATTATACACTTTTAGATTATTTTTGGGACTAACCTATTAACTGGAGGCCCAGCCCAGAATTGCTGTTTTTTGCCTATTTCAGAGTTTCGTAGAAAAAGAATATCAAACGGATTCCAAACGGAATGAAACCTTCGGGGACGTGATTTTCGGAACGAACATGATCCAGAGGACTTGGACCCTACGTCAAGACATCAACCAGGAGGGCACGAGGTAGGGGGTGCGCCTACCC